>NC_132879.1:30696132-30996132 GCF_030463535.1 Salminus brasiliensis
AAGGTCAGTGACCCCAAGAATGAGGTTCTTCCAGATGTTCCAGACAGTTGGAGACTCGACTTTACAGATGATTTAAATGCAGTCGTTTAAATGAATGTCTGAACTCTACTGATGTGTGTGTTTGCAGTATTTCTGCTGTTTATGGTTTATTTCTGCACTGGTGCGGGGGTGAGTAAAGACTCCAAAGTACCTATAATTCACTGTATGTTCAGTAACTGATTGATCAGATTGACAGATTAAACGTTTAATATAAAGAAGGAAGCATTTGATGTATAACTGATCTGCAGATCTGGAAATGGATCGTGAGACAATCAGGATGACCAGCCCTTTTTCTTGCAGTGGTACTTTCCCAGGAGTTCTCATACAGTCTCTTTTTTTATATCCAAATTAGGACCACCATACGGATGCAGTGTAGACTGTTTTCAGTCTGTTTTGTTCTCCGTGGGGCCTTCCGTCAGGAGTACGGGTTTTATGTTCGGAACGTTTTACCTAAGCGTGCTCCCCTTCAGCAGCTCTCCATCACTGAGGGCACATACACTATGTAAGTCTTTCTCTGATTTATCAGATATCAAATTTCAAACCAAAGCTTCTATAAAAGCTCCTTTCTCTGTTCTCACTAATCACTTCATGCATCAGATGATAGAAGAGCTTCTTGAAGTGTTCAGTCTGTTTCATCAGTCTGTTAATGTGCTGATTCATATTAGCTTTAATATGTCTGTCTATTCTGACTGATCCTAATAGGAAAGGAGATGGACGCCATTTGACTCAGCAGTGAGGTACAGAAGGGGAATTGTAGCACACACTAGTGCATCTCAAAAATACAAGATTCTAAAATAGTGAACCAGGGTTCTTGGTATCTGATGTTACATTTTTAATAAAATATAATTAAGTTTGTAGTTGATTTTTTCCAATGAAAGCAAACCAGTAACAACTGTAGATATGATTATTTCTGTGTGTATCTTACACTACTTCTCTTTTTTTCACAGTTACTGAATTTCCAGGCTAGAAGACTAGCTAAGACACCCGGCCTGGATGAGAGAAACATCGCATGGCGTAGGCCTCATCTACGCATTGGCATACACCCCAAAATATTGCCAGTGTGAAATGCAGAGCTGAAATCAACCCCAGATACACTGAACACTGGCCCTGAGTCAGATGCCTAGAGACTCTAGTAAGTGTTCACACAGTGTGTGCTGATTGCTGGAGATGGCATACAGGTGAGTATGAGACCAGTAGGTGAGTTTGAGACCAGTAGGTGATCAGAAGGTCAGGCTGGCAGAGTGCTGTTAGATGTTATTGGCTTGCTATCTAGTGTCGACTAGAGGAGGACAGGTTCTCCTTTTGAGTCTTGGTTCCTCTCAAGGTTTCTTCCTAATGCATTTAGGGAGTTTTTCCTTGCCACTGTCGCCCTTGGCTTGCTCACTAGGTGTCTGGACCTGGATTTCTGTAAAGCTGATTTTTATACCATCTGTCATCAATAGCATTTTACATGCCTTCTTTAACTCCGAGGCAGGTATTATATTCGGAACATTTTACTGAAGCGTGCTCCCTTTCAGCAGCTCTGCATCAGACTGAGGGCACATAAACTATGTAAGTCTTTCTCGGATTTCTCCACTGTGATATCAAACAAAAGCCTTTATGGTCAATGGAGCCAGTTCACCCCTTCCTGGTTTGGAAAGGCCAGGTGGGCACTGTTCTTGAAGTACAGATCACAGTGCTCACAGTTTCTGCAGTAGTAGTATTTTGGTAGTGGTCATAGTTGTTTTTTGTTTTCATCACAGAATCATGAAATCAACAAGACAACAAGAATGAGGTTCTTCCAGATGTTCCAGGAAGTTGGAGACTCCACTTTACAGATGATTTGAATGCAGTCGTTTAAATGAATGTCTGAACTCTGCTGATGTGTGTGTTTGCAGTATTTGTGCTGGAATACTTTCATGAAAACCTCTGATATGTTTTTCTGCTGTTTATGGTTTACTTCAGCACTGGTGCGGGGGTGAGTAAAGACTCCGAAGTACCTATAATTCACTGTATGTTCAGTAACTGAATAGATCAGATTGACTAAAGAAAGGTTAAATATAAAGAAGGAATCATTTGACGTAAAATTAATCTGCAGATCTGGAACTGGATCATCAGATGATCAGGATGACCAGCCCTTTTACTTGCAGGAGTACTTTTCCAGGAGTTCTCATACAGTCCCTTTTTTATATCCAAATTAGGACCACCATACGGTTGCAGTGTTGGCTGTTTTCAGTCTCCGTATGTTCTCCGTATGGCTGATGTGGTCTGGTGCCTTCCCTCGGCGCCTTGTAATAGACAGCCAAAAGCTGGAGTATGGGTATTATGTTCGGAACATTTTACTGAAGCGTGCTCCCCTTCAGCAGCTCTGCATCAGACTGAGGGCACATAAACTACTTAAGATTTATCCACTGTGCAAAAAGATGAAGATGATGAGCAGTTTTTAATTCTGGAGGGAAAATGAAGGTCAGTGACAACAAGAATGAGGTTCTTCCAGATGTTCCAGACAGCTGGAGACTCCACTTTACAGATGATTTGAATGCAGTCGTTGAAATGAATGTCTGAACTCTGCTGATGTGTGTGTTTGCAGTATTTGTGCTGGAGGGTACATAAACTACTTAAGTCTTTCTAAGATTTATCCACTGTGCAAAAAGATGAAGATGATGAGCAGTTTTTAATTCCGGACAGCTGGAGACTCCACTTTACAGATGATTTGAATGCAGTCGTTGAAATGAATGATTTATCCACTGTGATATCAAACCAAAGCCTTTATGGTCAATGGAGCCAGTTCACCCCTTCCTGGTTTGGAAAGGCCAGGTGGGCACTGTTCTTGAAGTACAGATCACAGTGCATACAGTTTCTTTTTTTTATATCCAAATTAGGACCACCATGCGGTTGCAGTGTTGGCTGTTTTCAGTCTTTTCTTCTCCGTCTGGGTGATGTGGTCTGGTGCCTTCCCTCGGCGCCTTGTGATAGACAGCCAAAAGCAGGAGTACGGGTATTATGTTCGGAACATTTTACTGAAGCGTGCTCCCCTTCAGCAGCTCTGCATCAGACTGAGGGCACATACACTATGTAAGTCTTTCTAAGATTTATCCACTGTGCAAGAAGATGAAGATGATGAGCAGTTTTTAATTCCGGAGGGAAAATGAAGGTCAGTGACAACAAGAATGAGGTTCTTTCAGATGTTCCAGACAGCTGGAGACTCCACTTTACAGATGATTTGAATGCAGTCGTTTAAATGAATGTCTGAACTCTGCTGATGTGTGTGTTTGCAGTATTTGTGCTGGAATACTTTCATAAAAATCTCTGGTATGGTTTTCTGCTGTTTATGGTTTACTTCAGTTTCTGCAGTAGTAGTGTTTTTGAAGTGGTCATGGTTGTTTTTTGTTTTCATTACAGAATCATGAAATCATCGTTTTCAGCTACCTTGAAAAAGCCCTTCATGAAAGACCTGAGCAGGCCCTAATAAAGAAGATGAAGCAGAGGAGCAGTTTAACATTCAGGAGGGAAAATGAAGGTCAGTGACCCCAAGAATGAGGTTCTTCCAGATGTTCCAGACAGTTGGAGACTCGACTTTACAGATGATTTAAATGCAGTCGTTTAAATGAATGTCTGAACTCTACTGATGTGTGTGTTTGCAGTATTTCTGCTGTTTATGGTTTATTTCTGCACTGGTGCGGGGGTGAGTAAAGACTCCAAAGTACCTATAATTCACTGTATGTTCAGTAACTGATTGATCAGATTGACAGATTAAACGTTTAATATAAAGAAGGAAGCATTTGATGTATAACTGATCTGCAGATCTGGAAATGGATCGTGAGACAATCAGGATGACCAGCCCTTTTTCTTGCAGTGGTACTTTCCCAGGAGTTCTCATACAGTCTCTTTTTTTATATCCAAATTAGGACCACCATACGGATGCAGTGTAGACTGTTTTCAGTCTGTTTTGTTCTCCGTGGGGCCTTCCGTCAGGAGTACGGGTTTTATGTTCGGAACGTTTTACCTAAGCGTGCTCCCCTTCAGCAGCTCTCCATCACTGAGGGCACATACACTATGTAAGTCTTTCTCTGATTTATCAGATATCAAATTTCAAACCAAAGCTTCTATAAAAGCTCCTTTCTCTGTTCTCACTAATCACTTCATGCATCAGATGATAGAAGAGCTTCTTGAAGTGTTCAGTCTGTTTCATCAGTCTGTTAATGTGCTGATTCATATTAGCTTTAATATGTCTGTCTATTCTGACTGATCCTAATAGGAAAGGAGATGGACGCCATTTGACTCAGCAGTGAGGTACAGAAGGGGAATTGTAGCACACACTAGTGCATCTCAAAAATACAAGATTCTAAAATAGTGAACCAGGGTTCTTGGTATCTGATGTTACATTTTTAATAAAATATAATTAAGTTTGTAGTTGATTTTTTCCAATGAAAGCAAACCAGTAACAACTGTAGATATGATTATTTCTGTGTGTATCTTACACTACTTCTCTTTTTTTCACAGTTACTGAATTTCCAGGCTAGAAGACTAGCTAAGACACCCGGCCTGGATGAGAGAAACATCGCATGGCGTAGGCCTCATCTACGCATTGGCATACACCCCAAAATATTGCCAGTGTGAAATGCAGAGCTGAAATCAACCCCAGATACACTGAACACTGGCCCTGAGTCAGATGCCTAGAGACTCTAGTAAGTGTTCACACAGTGTGTGCTGATTGCTGGAGATGGCATACAGGTGAGTATGAGACCAGTAGGTGAGTTTGAGACCAGTAGGTGATCAGAAGGTCAGGCTGGCAGAGTGCTGTTAGATGTTATTGGCTTGCTATCTAGTGTCGACTAGAGGAGGACAGGTTCTCCTTTTGAGTCTTGGTTCCTCTCAAGGTTTCTTCCTAATGCATTTAGGGAGTTTTTCCTTGCCACTGTCGCCCTTGGCTTGCTCACTAGGTGTCTGGACCTGGATTTCTGTAAAGCTGATTTTTATACCATCTGTCATCAATAGCATTTTACATGCCTTCTTTAACTCCGAGGCAGGTATTATATTCGGAACATTTTACTGAAGCGTGCTCCCTTTCAGCAGCTCTGCATCAGACTGAGGGCACATAAACTATGTAAGTCTTTCTCGGATTTCTCCACTGTGATATCAAACAAAAGCCTTTATGGTCAATGGAGCCAGTTCACCCCTTCCTGGTTTGGACAGGCCAGGTGGGCAATGTTCTTGAACTACAGATCACAGTGCTCATACTTTCTGCAGTAGTAGTATTTTTGAAGTGGTCACAGTTGTTTTGTTGTTTTCATCACAGATTCATGAAATCAGCCGTTTTCAGCAACCATGCAAACGTCACTCCTAAAAGTCCTGAGCAGGCCCTTATAAAGAAGATGAAGCAGATCAGTCGGTTTCCATTCAGAAGGGAAAATGAAGGTCAGTGACAACAAGAATGAGGTTCTTCCAGATGTTCCAGGAAGTTGGAGACTCCACTTTACAGATGATTTGAATGCAGTCGTTTAAATGAATGTCTGAACTCTGCTGATGTGTGTGTTTGCAGTATTTGTGCTGGAATACTTTCATGAAAACCTCTGATATGTTTTTCTGCTGTTTATGGTTTACTTCAGCACTGGTGCGGGGGTGAGTAAAGACTCCGAAGTACCTATAATTCACTGTATGTTCAGTAACTGAATAGATCAGATTGACTAAAGAAAGGTTAAATATAAAGAAGGAATCATTTGACGTAAAATTAATCTGCAGATCTGGAACTGGATCATCAGATGATCAGGATGACCAGCCCTTTTACTTGCAGGAGTACTTTTCCAGGAATTCTCATACAGTCCCTTTTTTATATCCAAATTAGGACCACCATACGGTTGCAGTGTTGGCTGTTTTCAGTCTTTTGTTCTCCGTATGGCTGATGTGGTCTGGTGCCTTCCCTCGGCGCCTTGTAATAGACAGCCAAAAGCTGGAGTATGGGTATTATGTTCGGAACATTTTACTGAAGCGTGCTCCCCTTCAGCAGCTCTGCATCAGACTGAGGGCACATAAACTACTTAAGATTTATCCACTGTGCAAAAAGATGAAGATGATGAGCAGTTTTTAATTCTGGAGGGAAAATGAAGGTCAGTGACAACAAGAATGAGGTTCTTCCAGATGTTCCAGACAGCTGGAGACTCCACTTTACAGATGATTTGAATGCAGTCGTTGAAATGAATGTCTGAACTCTGCTGATGTGTGTGTTTGCAGTATTTGTGCTGGAGGGTACATAAACTACTTAAGTCTTTCTAAGATTTATCCACTGTGCAAAAAGATGAAGATGATGAGCAGTTTTTAATTCCGGACAGCTGGAGACTCCACTTTACAGATGATTTGAATGCAGTCGTTGAAATGAATGATTTATCCACTGTGATATCAAACCAAAGCCTTTATGGTCAATGGAGCCAGTTCACCCCTTCCTGTTTTGGAAAGGCCAGGTGGGCACTGTTCTTGAAGTACAGATCACAGTGCATACAGTTTCTTTTTTTCATATACAAATTAGGACCACCATGCGGTTGCAGTGTTGGCTGTTTTCAGTCTTTTCTTCTCCGTCTGGGTGATGTGGTCTGGTGCCTTCCCTCGGCGCCTTGTGATAGACAGCCAAAAGCAGGAGTACGGGTATTATGTTCGGAACATTTTACTGAAGCGTGCTCCCCTTCAGCAGCTCTGCATCAGACTGAGGGCACATACACTATGTAAGTCTTTCTAAGATTTATCCACTGTGCAAGAAGATGAAGATGATGAGCAGTTTTTAATTCCGGAGGGAAAATGAAGGTCAGTGACAACAAGAATGAGGTTCTTCCAGATGTTCCAGACAGCTGGAGACTCCACTTTACAGATGATTTGAATGCAGTCGTTTAAATGAATGTCTGAACTCTGCTGATGTGTGTGTTTGCAGTATTTGTGCTGGAATACTTTCATAAAAATCTCTGGTATGGTTTTCTGCTGTTTATGGTTTACTTCAGTTTCTGCAGTAGTAGTGTTTTTGAAGTGGTCATGGTTGTTTTTTGTTTTCATTACAGAATCATGAAATCATCGTTTTCAGCTACCTTGAAAAAGCCCTTCATGAAAGACCTGAGCAGGCCCTAATAAAGAAGATGAAGCAGAGGAGCAGTTTAACATTCAGGAGGGAAAATGAAGGTCAGTGACCCCAAGAATGAGGTTCTTCCAGATGTTCCAGACAGTTGGAGACTCGACTTTACAGATGATTTAAATGCAGTCGTTTAAATGAATGTCTGAACTCTACTGATGTGTGTGTTTGCAGTATTTCTGCTGTTTATGGTTTATTTCTGCACTGGTGCGGGGGTGAGTAAAGACTCCAAAGTACCTATAATTCACTGTATGTTCAGTAACTGATTGATCAGATTGACAGATTAAACGTTTAATATAAAGAAGGAAGCATTTGATGTATAACTGATCTGCAGATCTGGAAATGGATCGTGAGACAATCAGGATGACCAGCCCTTTTTCTTGCAGTGGTACTTTCCCAGGAGTTCTCATACAGTCTCTTTTTTTATATCCAAATTAGGACCACCATACGGATGCAGTGTAGACTGTTTTCAGTCTGTTTTGTTCTCCGTGGGGCCTTCCGTCAGGAGTACGGGTTTTATGTTCGGAACGTTTTACCTAAGCGTGCTCCCCTTCAGCAGCTCTCCATCACTGAGGGCACATACACTATGTAAGTCTTTCTCTGATTTATCAGATATCAAATTTCAAACCAAAGCTTCTATAAAAGCTCCTTTCTCTGTTCTCACTAATCACTTCATGCATCAGATGATAGAAGAGCTTCTTGAAGTGTTCAGTCTGTTTCATCAGTCTGTTAATGTGCTGATTCATATTAGCTTTAATATGTCTGTCTATTCTGACTGATCCTAATAGGAAAGGAGATGGACGCCATTTGACTCAGCAGTGAGGTACAGAAGGGGAATTGTAGCACACACTAGTGCATCTCAAAAATACAAGATTCTAAAATAGTGAACCAGGGTTCTTGGTATCTGATGTTACATTTTTAATAAAATATAATTAAGTTTGTAGTTGATTTTTTCCAATGAAAGCAAACCAGTAACAACTGTAGATATGATTATTTCTGTGTGTATCTTACACTACTTCTCTTTTTTTCACAGTTACTGAATTTCCAGGCTAGAAGACTAGCTAAGACACCCGGCCTGGATGAGAGAAACATCGCATGGCGTAGGCCTCATCTACGCATTGGCATACACCCCAAAATATTGCCAGTGTGAAATGCAGAGCTGAAATCAACCCCAGATACACTGAACACTGGCCCTGAGTCAGATGCCTAGAGACTCTAGTAAGTGTTCACACAGTGTGTGCTGATTGCTGGAGATGGCATACAGGTGAGTATGAGACCAGTAGGTGAGTTTGAGACCAGTAGGTGATCAGAAGGTCAGGCTGGCAGAGTGCTGTTAGATGTTATTGGCTTGCTATCTAGTGTCGACTAGAGGAGGACAGGTTCTCCTTTTGAGTCTTGGTTCCTCTCAAGGTTTCTTCCTAATGCATTTAGGGAGTTTTTCCTTGCCACTGTCGCCCTTGGCTTGCTCACTAGGTGTCTGGACCTGGATTTCTGTAAAGCTGATTTTTATACCATCTGTCATCAATAGCATTTTACATGCCTTCTTTAACTCCGAGGCAGGTATTATATTCGGAACATTTTACTGAAGCGTGCTCCCTTTCAGCAGCTCTGCATCAGACTGAGGGCACATAAACTATGTAAGTCTTTCTCGGATTTCTCCACTGTGATATCAAACAAAAGCCTTTATGGTCAATGGAGCCAGTTCACCCCTTCCTGGTTTGGACAGGCCAGGTGGGCAATGTTCTTGAACTACAGATCACAGTGCTCATACTTTCTGCAGTAGTAGTATTTTTGAAGTGGTCACAGTTGTTTTGTTGTTTTCATCACAGATTCATGAAATCAGCCGTTTTCAGCAACCATGCAAACGTCACTCCTAAAAGTCCTGAGCAGGCCCTTATAAAGAAGATGAAGCAGATCAGTCGGTTTCCATTCAGAAGGGAAAATGAAGGTCAGTGACAACAAGAATGAGGTTCTTCCAGATGTTCCAGGAAGTTGGAGACTCCACTTTACAGATGATTTGAATGCAGTCGTTTAAATGAATGTCTGAACTCTGCTGATGTGTGTGTTTGCAGTATTTGTGCTGGAATACTTTCATGAAAACCTCTGATATGTTTTTCTGCTGTTTATGGTTTACTTCAGCACTGGTGCGGGGGTGAGTAAAGACTCCGAAGTACCTATAATTCACTGTATGTTCAGTAACTGAATAGATCAGATTGACTAAAGAAAGGTTAAATATAAAGAAGGAATCATTTGACGTAAAATTAATCTGCAGATCTGGAACTGGATCATCAGATGATCAGGATGACCAGCCCTTTTACTTGCAGGAGTACTTTTCCAGGAATTCTCATACAGTCCCTTTTTTATATCCAAATTAGGACCACCATACGGTTGCAGTGTTGGCTGTTTTCAGTCTTTTGTTCTCCGTATGGCTGATGTGGTCTGGTGCCTTCCCTCGGCGCCTTGTAATAGACAGCCAAAAGCTGGAGTATGGGTATTATGTTCGGAACATTTTACTGAAGCGTGCTCCCCTTCAGCAGCTCTGCATCAGACTGAGGGCACATAAACTACTTAAGATTTATCCACTGTGCAAAAAGATGAAGATGATGAGCAGTTTTTAATTCTGGAGGGAAAATGAAGGTCAGTGACAACAAGAATGAGGTTCTTCCAGATGTTCCAGACAGCTGGAGACTCCACTTTACAGATGATTTGAATGCAGTCGTTGAAATGAATGTCTGAACTCTGCTGATGTGTGTGTTTGCAGTATTTGTGCTGGAGGGTACATAAACTACTTAAGTCTTTCTAAGATTTATCCACTGTGCAAAAAGATGAAGATGATGAGCAGTTTTTAATTCCGGACAGCTGGAGACTCCACTTTACAGATGATTTGAATGCAGTCGTTGAAATGAATGATTTATCCACTGTGATATCAAACCAAAGCCTTTATGGTCAATGGAGCCAGTTCACCCCTTCCTGGTTTGGAAAGGCCAGGTGGGCACTGTTCTTGAAGTACAGATCACAGTGCATACAGTTTCTTTTTTTTATATACAAATTAGGACCACCATGCGGTTGCAGTGTTGGCTGTTTTCAGTCTTTTCTTCTCCGTCTGGGTGATGTGGTCTGGTGCCTTCCCTCGGCGCCTTGTGATAGACAGCCAAAAGCAGGAGTACGGGTATTATGTTCGGAACATTTTACTGAAGCGTGCTCCCCTTCAGCAGCTCTGCATCAGACTGAGGGCACATACACTATGTAAGTCTTTCTAAGATTTATCCACTGTGCAAGAAGATGAAGATGATGAGCAGTTTTTAATTCCGGAGGGAAAATGAAGGTCAGTGACAACAAGAATGAGGTTCTTCCAGATGTTCCAGACAGCTGGAGACTCCACTTTACAGATGATTTGAATGCAGTCGTTTAAATGAATGTCTGAACTCTGCTGATGTGTGTGTTTGCAGTATTTGTGCTGGAATACTTTCATAAAAATCTCTGGTATGGTTTTCTGCTGTTTATGGTTTACTTCAGTTTCTGCAGTAGTAGTGTTTTTGAAGTGGTCATGGTTGTTTTTTGTTTTCATTACAGAATCATGAAATCATCGTTTTCAGCTACCTTGAAAAAGCCCTTCATGAAAGACCTGAGCAGGCCCTAATAAAGAAGATGAAGCAGAGGAGCAGTTTAACATTCAGGAGGGAAAATGAAGGTCAGTGACCCCAAGAATGAGGTTCTTCCAGATGTTCCAGACAGTTGGAGACTCGACTTTACAGATGATTTAAATGCAGTCGTTTAAATGAATGTCTGAACTCTACTGATGTGTGTGTTTGCAGTATTTCTGCTGTTTATGGTTTATTTCTGCACTGGTGCGGGGGTGAGTAAAGACTCCAAAGTACCTATAATTCACTGTATGTTCAGTAACTGATTGATCAGATTGACAGATTAAACGTTTAATATAAAGAAGGAAGCATTTGATGTATAACTGATCTGCAGATCTGGAAATGGATCGTGAGACAATCAGGATGACCAGCCCTTTTTCTTGCAGTGGTACTTTCCCAGGAGTTCTCATACAGTCTCTTTTTTTATATCCAAATTAGGACCACCATACGGATGCAGTGTAGACTGTTTTCAGTCTGTTTTGTTCTCCGTGGGGCCTTCCGTCAGGAGTACGGGTTTTATGTTCGGAACGTTTTACCTAAGCGTGCTCCCCTTCAGCAGCTCTCCATCACTGAGGGCACATACACTATGTAAGTCTTTCTCTGATTTATCAGATATCAAATTTCAAACCAAAGCTTCTATAAAAGCTCCTTTCTCTGTTCTCACTAATCACTTCATGCATCAGATGATAGAAGAGCTTCTTGAAGTGTTCAGTCTGTTTCATCAGTCTGTTAATGTGCTGATTCATATTAGCTTTAATATGTCTGTCTATTCTGACTGATCCTAATAGGAAAGGAGATGGACGCCATTTGACTCAGCAGTGAGGTACAGAAGGGGAATTGTAGCACACACTAGTGCATCTCAAAAATACAAGATTCTAAAATAGTGAACCAGGGTTCTTGGTATCTGATGTTACATTTTTAATAAAATATAATTAAGTTTGTAGTTGATTTTTTCCAATGAAAGCAAACCAGTAACAACTGTAGATATGATTATTTCTGTGTGTATCTTACACTACTTCTCTTTTTTTCACAGTTACTGAATTTCCAGGCTAGAAGACTAGCTAAGACACCCGGCCTGGATGAGAGAAACATCGCATGGCGTAGGCCTCATCTACGCATTGGCATACACCCCAAAATATTGCCAGTGTGAAATGCAGAGCTGAAATCAACCCCAGATACACTGAACACTGGCCCTGAGTCAGATGCCTAGAGACTCTAGTAAGTGTTCACACAGTGTGTGCTGATTGCTGGAGATGGCATACAGGTGAGTATGAGACCAGTAGGTGAGTTTGAGACCAGTAGGTGATCAGAAGGTCAGGCTGGCAGAGTGCTGTTAGATGTTATTGGCTTGCTATCTAGTGTCGACTAGAGGAGGACAGGTTCTCCTTTTGAGTCTTGGTTCCTCTCAAGGTTTCTTCCTAATGCATTTAGGGAGTTTTTCCTTGCCACTGTCGCCCTTGGCTTGCTCACTAGGTGTCTGGACCTGGATTTCTGTAAAGCTGATTTTTATACCATCTGTCATCAATAGCATTTTACATGCCTTCTTTAACTCCGAGGCAGGTATTATATTCGGAACATTTTACTGAAGCGTGCTCCCTTTCAGCAGCTCTGCATCAGACTGAGGGCACATAAACTATGTAAGTCTTTCTCGGATTTCTCCACTGTGATATCAAACAAAAGCCTTTATGGTCAATGGAGCCAGTTCACCCCTTCCTGGTTTGGACAGGCCAGGTGGGCAATGTTCTTGAACTACAGATCACAGTGCTCATACTTTCTGCAGTAGTAGTATTTTTGAAGTGGTCACAGTTGTTTTGTTGTTTTCATCACAGATTCATGAAATCAGCCGTTTTCAGCAACCATGCAAACGTCACTCCTAAAAGTCCTGAGCAGGCCCTTATAAAGAAGATGAAGCAGATCAGTCGGTTTCCATTCAGAAGGGAAAATGAAGGTCAGTGACAACAAGAATGAGGTTCTTCCAGATGTTCCAGGAAGTTGGAGACTCCACTTTACAGATGATTTGAATGCAGTCGTTTAAATGAATGTCTGAACTCTGCTGATGTGTGTGTTTGCAGTATTTGTGCTGGAATACTTTCATGAAAACCTCTGATATGTTTTTCTGCTGTTTATGGTTTACTTCAGCACTGGTGCGGGGGTGAGTAAAGACTCCGAAGTACCTATAATTCACTGTATGTTCAGTAACTGAATAGATCAGATTGACTAAAGAAAGGTTAAATATAAAGAAGGAATCATTTGACGTAAAATTAATCTGCAGATCTGGAACTGGATCATCAGATGATCAGGATGACCAGCCCTTTTACTTGCAGGAGTACTTTTCCAGGAGTTCTCATACAGTCCCTTTTTTATATCCAAATTAGGACCACCATGCGGTTGCAGTGTTGGCTGTTTTCAGTCTTTTGTTCTCCGTATGGCTGATGTGGTCTGGTGCCTTCCCTCGGCGCCTTGTAATAGACAGCCAAAAGCTGGAGTATGGGTATTATGTTCGGAACATTTTACTGAAGCGTGCTCCCCTTCAGCAGCTCTGCATCAGACTGAGGGCACATAAACTACTTAAGATTTATCCACTGTGCAAAAAGATGAAGATGATGAGCAGTTTTTAATTCTGGAGGGAAAATGAAGGTCAGTGACAACAAGAATGAGGTTCTTCCAGATGTTCCAGACAGCTGGAGACTCCACTTTACAGATGATTTGAATGCAGTCGTTGAAATGAATGTCTGAACTCTGCTGATGTGTGTGTTTGCAGTATTTGTGCTGGAGGGCACATAAACTACTTAAGTCTTTCTAAGATTTATCCACTGTGCAAAAAGATGAAGATGATGAGCAGTTTTTAATTCCGGACAGCTGGAGACTCCACTTTACAGATGATTTGAATGCAGTCGTTGAAATGAATGATTTATCCACTGTGATATCAAACCAAAGCCTTTATGGTCAATGGAGCCAGTTCACCCCTTCCTGGTTTGGAAAGGCCAGGTGGGCACTGTTCTTGAAGTACAGATCACAGTGCATACAGTTTCTTTTTTTTATATCCAAATTAGGACCACCATGCGGTTGCAGTGTTGGCTGTTTTCAGTCTTTTCTTCTCCGTCTGGGTGATGTGGTCTGGTGCCTTCCCTCGGCGCCTTGTGGTAGACAGCCAAAAGCAGGAGTACGGGTATTATGTTCGGAACATTTTACTGAAGCGTGCTCCCCTTCAGCAGCTCTGCATCAGACTGAGGGCACATACACTATGTAAGTCTTTCTAAGATTTATCCACTGTGCAAGAAGATGAAGATGATGAGCAGTTTTTAATTCCGGAGGGAAAATGAAGGTCAGTGACAACAAGAATGAGGTTCTTCCAGATGTTCCAGACAGCTGGAGACTCCACTTTACAGATGATTTGAATGCAGTCGTTTAAATGAATGTCTGAACTCTGCTGATGTGTGTGTTTGCAGTATTTGTGCTGGAATACTTTCATAAAAATCTCTGGTATGGTTTTCTGCTGTTTATGGTTTACTTCAGTTTCTGCAGTAGTAGTGTTTTTGAAGTGGTCATGGTTGTTTTTTGTTTTCATTACAGAATCATGAAATCATCGTTTTCAGCTACCTTGAAAAAGCCCTTCATGAAAGACCTGAGCAGGCCCTAATAAAGAAGATGAAGCAGAGGAGCAGTTTAACATTCAGGAGGGAAAATGAAGGTCAGTGACCCCAAGAATGAGGTTCTTCCAGATGTTCCAGACAGTTGGAGACTCGACTTTACAGATGATTTAAATGCAGTCGTTTAAATGAATGTCTGAACTCTACTGATGTGTGTGTTTGCAGTATTTCTGCTGTTTATGGTTTATTTCTGCACTGGTGCGGGGGTGAGTAAAGACTCCAAAGTACCTATAATTCACTGTATGTTCAGTAACTGATTGATCAGATTGACAGATTAAACGTTTAATATAAAGAAGGAAGCATTTGATGTATAACTGATCTGCAGATCTGGAAATGGATCGTGAGACAATCAGGATGACCAGCCCTTTTTCTTGCAGTTCTCATACAGTCTCTTTTTTTATATCCAAATTAGGACCACCATACGGATGCAGTGTAGACTGTTTTCAGTCTGTTTTGTTCTCCGTGGGGCCTTCCGTCAGGAGTACGGGTTTTATGTTCGGAACGTTTTACCTAAGCGTGCTCCCCTTCAGCAGCTCTCCATCACTGAGGGCACATACACTATGTAAGTCTTTCTCTGATTTATCAGATATCAAATTTCAAACCAAAGCTTCTATAAAAGCTCCTTTCTCTGTTCTCACTAATCACTTCATGCATCAGATGATAGAAGAGCTTCTTGAAGTGTTCAGTCTGTTTCATCAGTCTGTTAATGTGCTGATTCATATTAGCTTTAATATGTCTGTCTATTCTGACTGATCCTAATAGGAAAGGAGATGGACGCCATTTGACTCAGCAGTGAGGTACAGAAGGGGAATTGTAGCACACACTAGTGCATCTCAAAAATACAAGATTCTAAAATAGTGAACCAGGGTTCTTGGTATCTGATGTTACATTTTTAATAAAATATAATTAAGTTTGTAGTTGATTTTTTCCAATGAAAGCAAACCAGTAACAACTGTAGATATGATTATTTCTGTGTGTATCTTACACTACTTCTCTTTTTTTCACAGTTACTGAATTTCCAGGCTAGAAGACTAGCTAAGACACCCGGTCTGGATGAGAGAAACATCGCATGGCGTAGGCCTCATCTACGCATTGGCATACACCCCAAAATATTGCCAGTGTGAAATGCAGAGCTGAAATCAACCCCAGATACACTGAACACTGGCCCTGAGTCAGATGCCTAGAGACTCTAGTAAGTGTTCACACAGTGTGTGCTGATTGCTGGAGATGGCATACAGGTGAGTATGAGACCAGTAGGTGAGTTTGAGACCAGTAGGTGATCAGAAGGTCAGGCTGGCAGAGTGCTGTTAGATGTTATTGGCTTGCTATCTAGTGTCGACTAGAGGAGGACAGGTTCTCCTTTTGAGTCTTGGTTCCTCTCAAGGTTTCTTCCTAATGCATTTAGGGAGTTTTTCCTTGCCACTGTCGCCCTTGGCTTGCTCACTAGGTGTCTGGACCTGGATTTCTGTAAAGCTGATTTTTATACCATCTGTCATCAATAGCATTTTACATGCCTTCTTTAACTCCGAGGCAGGTATTATATTCGGAACATTTTACTGAAGCGTGCTCCCTTTCAGCAGCTCTGCATCAGACTGAGGGCACATAAACTATGTAAGTCTTTCTCGGATTTCTCCACTGTGATATCAAACAAAAGCCTTTATGGTCAATGGAGCCAGTTCACCCCTTCCTGGTTTGGAAAGGCCAGGTGGGCACTGTTCTTGAAGTACAGATCACAGTGCTCACAGTTTCTGCAGTAGTAGTATTTTGGTAGTGGTCATAGTTGTTTTTTGTTTTCATCACAGAATCATGAAATCAACAAGACAACAAGAATGAGGTTCTTCCAGATGTTCCAGGAAGTTGGAGACTCCACTTTACAGATGATTTGAATGCAGTCGTTTAAATGAATGTCTGAACTCTGCTGATGTGTGTGTTTGCAGTATTTGTGCTGGAATACTTTCATGAAAACCTCTGATATGTTTTTCTGCTGTTTATGGTTTACTTCAGCACTGGTGCGGGGGTGAGTAAAGACTCCGAAGTACCTATAATTCACTGTATGTTCAGTAACTGAATAGATCAGATTGACTAAAGAAAGGTTAAATATAAAGAAGGAATCATTTGACGTAAAATTAATCTGCAGATCTGGAACTGGATCATCAGATGATCAGGATGACCAGCCCTTTTACTTGCAGGAGTACTTTTCCAGGAGTTCTCATACAGTCCCTTTTTTATATCCAAATTAGGACCACCATACGGTTGCAGTGTTGGCTGTTTTCAGTCTCCGTATGTTCTCCGTATGGCTGATGTGGTCTGGTGCCTTCCCTCGGCGCCTTGTAATAGACAGCCAAAAGCTGGAGTATGGGTATTATGTTCGGAACATTTTACTGAAGCGTGCTCCCCTTCAGCAGCTCTGCATCAGACTGAGGGCACATAAACTACTTAAGATTTATCCACTGTGCAAAAAGATGAAGATGATGAGCAGTTTTTAATTCTGGAGGGAAAATGAAGGTCAGTGACAACAAGAATGAGGTTCTTCCAGATGTTCCAGACAGCTGGAGACTCCACTTTACAGATGATTTGAATGCAGTCGTTGAAATGAATGTCTGAACTCTGCTGATGTGTGTGTTTGCAGTATTTGTGCTGGAGGGTACATAAACTACTTAAGTCTTTCTAAGATTTATCCACTGTGCAAAAAGATGAAGATGATGAGCAGTTTTTAATTCCGGACAGCTGGAGACTCCACTTTACAGATGATTTGAATGCAGTCGTTGAAATGAATGATTTATCCACTGTGATATCAAACCAAAGCCTTTATGGTCAATGGAGCCAGTTCACCCCTTCCTGGTTTGGAAAGGCCAGGTGGGCACTGTTCTTGAAGTACAGATCACAGTGCATACAGTTTCTTTTTTTTATATCCAAATTAGGACCACCATGCGGTTGCAGTGTTGGCTGTTTTCAGTCTTTTCTTCTCCGTCTGGGTGATGTGGTCTGGTGCCTTCCCTCGGCGCCTTGTGATAGACAGCCAAAAGCAGGAGTACGGGTATTATGTTCGGAACATTTTACTGAAGCGTGCTCCCCTTCAGCAGCTCTGCATCAGACTGAGGGCACATACACTATGTAAGTCTTTCTAAGATTTATCCACTGTGCAAGAAGATGAAGATGATGAGCAGTTTTTAATTCCGGAGGGAAAATGAAGGTCAGTGACAACAAGAATGAGGTTCTTCCAGATGTTCCAGACAGCTGGAGACTCCACTTTACAGATGATTTGAATGCAGTCGTTTAAATGAATGTCTGAACTCTGCTGATGTGTGTGTTTGCAGTATTTGTGCTGGAATACTTTCATAAAAATCTCTGGTATGGTTTTCTGCTGTTTATGGTTTACTTCAGTTTCTGCAGTAGTAGTGTTTTTGAAGTGGTCATGGTTGTTTTTTGTTTTCATTACAGAATCATGAAATCATCGTTTTCAGCTACCTTGAAAAAGCCCTTCATGAAAGACCTGAGCAGGCCCTAATAAAGAAGATGAAGCAGAGGAGCAGTTTAACATTCAGGAGGGAAAATGAAGGTCAGTGACCCCAAGAATGAGGTTCTTCCAGATGTTCCAGACAGTTGGAGACTCGACTTTACAGATGATTTAAATGCAGTCGTTTAAATGAATGTCTGAACTCTACTGATGTGTGTGTTTGCAGTATTTCTGCTGTTTATGGTTTATTTCTGCACTGGTGCGGGGGTGAGTAAAGACTCCAAAGTACCTATAATTCACTGTATGTTCAGTAACTGATTGATCAGATTGACAGATTAAACGTTTAATATAAAGAAGGAAGCATTTGATGTATAACTGATCTGCAGATCTGGAAATGGATCGTGAGACAATCAGGATGACCAGCCCTTTTTCTTGCAGTGGTACTTTCCCAGGAGTTCTCATACAGTCTCTTTTTTTATATCCAAATTAGGACCACCATACGGATGCAGTGTAGACTGTTTTCAGTCTGTTTTGTTCTCCGTGGGGCCTTCCGTCAGGAGTACGGGTTTTATGTTCGGAACGTTTTACCTAAGCGTGCTCCCCTTCAGCAGCTCTCCATCACTGAGGGCACATACACTATGTAAGTCTTTCTCTGATTTATCAGATATCAAATTTCAAACCAAAGCTTCTATAAAAGCTCCTTTCTCTGTTCTCACTAATCACTTCATGCATCAGATGATAGAAGAGCTTCTTGAAGTGTTCAGTCTGTTTCATCAGTCTGTTAATGTGCTGATTCATATTAGCTTTAATATGTCTGTCTATTCTGACTGATCCTAATAGGAAAGGAGATGGACGCCATTTGACTCAGCAGTGAGGTACAGAAGGGGAATTGTAGCACACACTAGTGCATCTCAAAAATACAAGATTCTAAAATAGTGAACCAGGGTTCTTGGTATCTGATGTTACATTTTTAATAAAATATAATTAAGTTTGTAGTTGATTTTTTCCAATGAAAGCAAACCAGTAACAACTGTAGATATGATTATTTCTGTGTGTATCTTACACTACTTCTCTTTTTTTCACAGTTACTGAATTTCCAGGCTAGAAGACTAGCTAAGACACCCGGCCTGGATGAGAGAAACATCGCATGGCGTAGGCCTCATCTACGCATTGGCATACACCCCAAAATATTGCCAGTGTGAAATGCAGAGCTGAAATCAACCCCAGATACACTGAACACTGGCCCTGAGTCAGATGCCTAGAGACTCTAGTAAGTGTTCACACAGTGTGTGCTGATTGCTGGAGATGGCATACAGGTGAGTATGAGACCAGTAGGTGAGTTTGAGACCAGTAGGTGATCAGAAGGTCAGGCTGGCAGAGTGCTGTTAGATGTTATTGGCTTGCTATCTAGTGTCGACTAGAGGAGGACAGGTTCTCCTTTTGAGTCTTGGTTCCTCTCAAGGTTTCTTCCTAATGCATTTAGGGAGTTTTTCCTTGCCACTGTCGCCCTTGGCTTGCTCACTAGGTGTCTGGACCTGGATTTCTGTAAAGCTGATTTTTATACCATCTGTCATCAATAGCATTTTACATGCCTTCTTTAACTCCGAGGCAGGTATTATATTCGGAACATTTTACTGAAGCGTGCTCCCTTTCAGCAGCTCTGCATCAGACTGAGGGCACATAAACTATGTAAGTCTTTCTCGGATTTCTCCACTGTGATATCAAACAAAAGCCTTTATGGTCAATGGAGCCAGTTCACCCCTTCCTGGTTTGGACAGGCCAGGTGGGCAATGTTCTTGAACTACAGATCACAGTGCTCATACTTTCTGCAGTAGTAGTATTTTTGAAGTGGTCACAGTTGTTTTGTTGTTTTCATCACAGATTCATGAAATCAGCCGTTTTCAGCAACCATGCAAACGTCACTCCTAAAAGTCCTGAGCAGGCCCTTATAAAGAAGATGAAGCAGATCAGTCGGTTTCCATTCAGAAGGGAAAATGAAGGTCAGTGACAACAAGAATGAGGTTCTTCCAGATGTTCCAGGAAGTTGGAGACTCCACTTTACAGATGATTTGAATGCAGTCGTTTAAATGAATGTCTGAACTCTGCTGATGTGTGTGTTTGCAGTATTTGTGCTGGAATACTTTCATGAAAACCTCTGATATGTTTTTCTGCTGTTTATGGTTTACTTCAGCACTGGTGCGGGGGTGAGTAAAGACTCCGAAGTACCTATAATTCACTGTATGTTCAGTAACTGAATAGATCAGATTGACTAAAGAAAGGTTAAATATAAAGAAGGAATCATTTGACGTAAAATTAATCTGCAGATCTGGAACTGGATCATCAGATGATCAGGATGACCAGCCCTTTTACTTGCAGGAGTACTTTTCCAGGAATTCTCATACAGTCCCTTTTTTATATCCAAATTAGGACCACCATACGGTTGCAGTGTTGGCTGTTTTCAGTCTTTTGTTCTCCGTATGGCTGATGTGGTCTGGTGCCTTCCCTCGGCGCCTTGTAATAGACAGCCAAAAGCTGGAGTATGGGTATTATGTTCGGAACATTTTACTGAAGCGTGCTCCCCTTCAGCAGCTCTGCATCAGACTGAGGGCACATAAACTACTTAAGATTTATCCACTGTGCAAAAAGATGAAGATGATGAGCAGTTTTTAATTCTGGAGGGAAAATGAAGGTCAGTGACAACAAGAATGAGGTTCTTCCAGATGTTCCAGACAGCTGGAGACTCCACTTTACAGATGATTTGAATGCAGTCGTTGAAATGAATGTCTGAACTCTGCTGATGTGTGTGTTTGCAGTATTTGTGCTGGAGGGTACATAAACTACTTAAGTCTTTCTAAGATTTATCCACTGTGCAAAAAGATGAAGATGATGAGCAGTTTTTAATTCCGGACAGCTGGAGACTCCACTTTACAGATGATTTGAATGCAGTCGTTGAAATGAATGATTTATCCACTGTGATATCAAACCAAAGCCTTTATGGTCATTGGAGCCAGTTCACCCCTTCCTGGTTTGGAAAGGCCAGGTGGGCACTGTTCTTGAAGTACAGATCACAGTGCATACAGTTTCTTTTTTTTATATCCAAATTAGGACCACCATGCGGTTGCAGTGTTGGCTGTTTTCAGTCTTTTCTTCTCCGTCTGGGTGATGTGGTCTGGTGCCTTCCCTCGGCGCCTTGTGATAGACAGCCAAAAGCAGGAGTACGGGTATTATGTTCGGAACATTTTACTGAAGCGTGCTCCCCTTCAGCAGCTCTGCATCAGACTGAGGGCACATACACTATGTAAGTCTTTCTAAGATTTATCCACTGTGCAAGAAGATGAAGATGATGAGCAGTTTTTAATTCCGGAGGGAAAATGAAGGTCAGTGACAACAAGAATGAGGTTCTTCCAGATGTTCCAGACAGCTGGAGACTCCACTTTACAGATGATTTGAATGCAGTCGTTTAAATGAATGTCTGAACTCTGCTGATGTGTGTGTTTGCAGTATATGTGCTGGAATACTTTCATAAAAATCTCTGGTATGGTTTTCTGCTGTTTATGGTTTACTTCAGCACTGGTGCTGGGGTGAGTAAAGACTCCAAAGTGCCTATAATTCTCTGTATGTTCAGTAACTGAATAGATCAGATTGAATGAAGAAAGGCTTAATATAAAGAAGGAAGCATTTGACGTATAACTGATCTGCAGATCTGGAACTGGATCATCAGATGATCAGGATGACCAGCCCTTTTACTTGCAGCAGTACTTTTCCAGGAGTTCTCATACAGTCTCTTTTTTTTATATCCAAATTAGGACCACCATGCGGTTGCAGTGTTGGCTGTTTTCAGTCTTTTCTTCTCCGTATGGCTGATGTGGTCTGGTGCCTTCCCTCGGCGCCTTGTAATAGACAGCCAAAAGCTGGAGTATGGGTATTATGTTCGGAAGATTTTACTGAAGCGTGCTCCGCTTTAGCAGCTCTGCATAAGACTGAGGGCACATAAACTACTTAAGTCTCTCTAAGATTTATCCACTGTGATATCAAACCAAAGCCTTTATGGTCAATGGAGCCAGTTCACCCCTTCCTGGTTTGGAAAGGCCAGGTGGGCACTGTTCTTGAAGTACAGATCACAGTGCTCACAGTTTCTGCAGTAGTAGTATTTTGGTAGTGGTCATAGTTGTTTTTTGTTTTCATCACAGAATCATGAAATCAGCCATTTTCAGCAACCGTGAAAACGCCACTCCTAAAAGTCCTGAGCAGGCCCTTATAAAGAAGATGAAGCAGATCAGTCGGTTTCCATTCAGGAGGGAAAATGAAGGTCAGTGACAACAAGAATGAGGTTCTTCCAGATGTTCCAGACAGCTGGAGACTCCACTTTACAGATGGTTTGAATGCAGTCATTTAAATGAATGTCTGAACTCTGCTGATGTGTGTGTTTGCAGTATTTGTGCTGGAATACTTTCATAAAAATCTCTGGTGTGGTTTTCTGCTCTTCATGGTCTCTGTAATCGGAACTGCAACGTACTTCAGCACTGGTGTAGGGGTGAGTAAAGACTCCAAAGTACCTATAATTCACTGTATGTTCAGTAACTGAATAGATCAGATTAACTGAAGAAAGGCTTAATATAAAAAGGAAGCATTTGACGTATAACTGATCTGCAGATCTGGACCTGGATCATCAGATGATCAGGATGACCAGCCCTTTTACTTGTAGCGGTACTTTTCCAGGAGTTCTCATACAGTCCCTTTTTTTATATCCAAATTAGGACCACCATGCGGTTGCAGTGTTGGCTGTTTTCAGTCTTTTCTTCTCCGTCTGGGTGATGTGGTCTGGGGCCTTCCCTCGGCGCCTTGTGGTAGACAGCCAAAAGCAGGAGTACGGGTATTATGTTCGGAACATTTTACTGAAGCGTGCTCCCCTTCAGCAGCTCTGCATCAGACTGAGGGCACATAAACTACTTAAGATTTATCCACTGTGCAAAAAGATGAAGATGATGAGCAGTTTTTAATTCTGGAGGGAAAATGAAGGTCAGTGACAACAAGAATGAGGTTCTTCCAGATGTTCCAGACAGCTGGAGACTCCACTTTACAGATGATTTGAATGCAGTCGTTGAAATGAATGATTTATCCACTGTGATATCAAACCAAAGCCTTTATGGTCAATGGAGCCAGTTCACCCCTTCCTGGTTTGGAAAGGCCAGGTGGGCACTGTTCTTGAAGTACAGATCACAGTGCATACAGTTTCTTTTTTTTATATCCAAATTAGGACCACCATGCGGTTGCAGTGTTGGCTGTTTTCAGTCTTTTCTTCTCCATCTGGGTGATGTGGTCTGGGGCCTTCCCTCGGCGCCTTGTGGTAGACAGCCAAAAGCAGGAGTACGGGTATTATGTTCGGAACATTTTACTGAAGCGTGCTCCCCTTCAGCAGCTCTGCATCAGATTGAGGGCACATACACTATGTAAGTCTTTCTAAGATTTATCCACTGTGCAAGAAGATGAAGATGATGAGCAGTTTTTAATTCCGGAGGGAAAATGAAGGTCAGTGACAACAAGAATGAGGTTCTTCCAGATGTTCCAGACAGCTGGAGACTCCACTTTACAGATGATTTGAATGCAGTCGTTTAAATGAATGTCTGAACTCTGCTGATGTGTGTGTTTGCAGTATTTGTGCTGGAATACTTTCATAAAAATCTCTGGTATGGTTTTCTGCTGTTTATGGTTTACTTCAGTTTCTGCAGTAGTAGTGTTTTTGAAGTGGTCATGGTTGTTTTTTGTTTTCATTACAGAATCATGAAATCATCGTTTTCAGCTACCTTGAAAAAGCCCTTCATGAAAGACCTGAGCAGGCCCTAATAAAGAAGATGAAGCAGAGGAGCAGTTTAACATTCAGGAGGGAAAATGAAGGTCAGTGACCCCAAGAATGAGGTTCTTCCAGATGTTCCAGACAGTTGGAGACTCGACTTTACAGATGATTTAAATGCAGTCGTTTAAATGAATGTCTGAACTCTACTGATGTGTGTGTTTGCAGTATTTCTGCTGTTTATGGTTTATTTCTGCACTGGTGCGGGGGTGAGTAAAGACTCCAAAGTACCTATAATTCACTGTATGTTCAGTAACTGATTGATCAGATTGACAGATTAAACGTTTAATATAAAGAAGGAAGCATTTGATGTATAACTGATCTGCAGATCTGGAAATGGATCGTGAGACAATCAGGATGACCAGCCCTTTTTCTTGCAGTGGTACTTTCCCAGGAGTTCTCATACAGTCTCTTTTTTTATATCCAAATTAGGACCACCATACGGATGCAGTGTAGACTGTTTTCAGTCTGTTTTGTTCTCCGTGGGGCCTTCCGTCAGGAGTACGGGTTTTATGTTCGGAACGTTTTACCTAAGCGTGCTCCCCTTCAGCAGCTCTCCATCACTGAGGGCACATACACTATGTAAGTCTTTCTCTGATTTATCAGATATCAAATTTCAAACCAAAGCTTCTATAAAAGCTCCTTTCTCTGTTCTCACTAATCACTTCATGCATCAGATGATAGAAGAGCTTCTTGAAGTGTTCAGTCTGTTTCATCAGTCTGTTAATGTGCTGATTCATATTAGCTTTAATATGTCTGTCTATTCTGACTGATCCTAATAGGAAAGGAGATGGACGCCATTTGACTCAGCAGTGAGGTACAGAAGGGGAATTGTAGCACACACTAGTGCATCTCAAAAATACAAGATTCTAAAATAGTGAACCAGGGTTCTTGGTATCTGATGTTACATTTTTAATAAAATATAATTAAGTTTGTAGTTGATTTTTTCCAATGAAAGCAAACCAGTAACAACTGTAGATATGATTATTTCTGTGTGTATCTTACACTACTTCTCTTTTTTTCACAGTTACTGAATTTCCAGGCTAGAAGACTAGCTAAGACACCCGGCCTGGATGAGAGAAACATCGCATGGCGTAGGCCTCATCTACGCATTGGCATACACCCCAAAATATTGCCAGTGTGAAATGCAGAGCTGAAATCAACCCCAGATACACTGAACACTGGCCCTGAGTCAGATGCCTAGAGACTCTAGTAAGTGTTCACACAGTGTGTGCTGATTGCTGGAGATGGCATACAGGTGAGTATGAGACCAGTAGGTGAGTTTGAGACCAGTAGGTGATCAGAAGGTCAGGCTGGCAGAGTGCTGTTAGATGTTATTGGCTTGCTATCTAGTGTCGACTAGAGGAGGACAGGTTCTCCTTTTGAGTCTTGGTTCCTCTCAAGGTTTCTTCCTAATGCATTTAGGGAGTTTTTCCTTGCCACTGTCGCCCTTGGCTTGCTCACTAGGTGTCTGGACCTGGATTTCTGTAAAGCTGATTTTTATACCATCTGTCATCAATAGCATTTTACATGCCTTCTTTAACTCCGAGGCAGGTATTATATTCGGAACATTTTACTGAAGCGTGCTCCCTTTCAGCAGCTCTGCATCAGACTGAGGGCACATAAACTATGTAAGTCTTTCTCGGATTTCTCCACTGTGATATCAAACAAAAGCCTTTATGGTCAATGGAGCCAGTTCACCCCTTCCTGGTTTGGACAGGCCAGGTGGGCAATGTTCTTGAACTACAGATCACAGTGCTCATACTTTCTGCAGTAGTAGTATTTTTGAAGTGGTCACAGTTGTTTTGTTGTTTTCATCACAGATTCATGAAATCAGCCGTTTTCAGCAACCATGCAAACGTCACTCCTAAAAGTCCTGAGCAGGCCCTTATAAAGAAGATGAAGCAGATCAGTCGGTTTCCATTCAGAAGGGAAAATGAAGGTCAGTGACAACAAGAATGAGGTTCTTCCAGATGTTCCAGGAAGTTGGAGACTCCACTTTACAGATGATTTGAATGCAGTCGTTTAAATGAATGTCTGAACTCTGCTGATGTGTGTGTTTGCAGTATTTGTGCTGGAATACTTTCATGAAAACCTCTGATATGTTTTTCTGCTGTTTATGGTTTACTTCAGCACTGGTGCGGGGGTGAGTAAAGACTCCGAAGTACCTATAATTCACTGTATGTTCAGTAACTGAATAGATCAGATTGACTAAAGAAAGGTTAAATATAAAGAAGGAATCATTTGACGTAAAATTAATCTGCAGATCTGGAACTGGATCATCAGATGATCAGGATGACCAGCCCTTTTACTTGCAGGAGTACTTTTCCAGGAGTTCTCATACAGTCCCTTTTTTATATCCAAATTAGGACCACCATGCGGTTGCAGTGTTGGCTGTTTTCAGTCTTTTGTTCTCCGTATGGCTGATGTGGTCTGGTGCCTTCCCTCGGCGCCTTGTAATAGACAGCCAAAAGCTGGAGTATGGGTATTATGTTCGGAACATTTTAATGAAGCGTGCTCCCCTTCAGCAGCTCTGCATCAGACTGAGGGCACATAAACTACTTAAGATTTATCCACTGTGCAAAAAGATGAAGATGATGAGCAGTTTTTAATTCTGGAGGGAAAATGAAGGTCAGTGACAACAAGAATGAGGTTCTTCCAGATGTTCCAGACAGCTGGAGACTCCACTTTACAGATGATTTGAATGCAGTCGTTGAAATGAATGTCTGAACTCTGCTGATGTGTGTGTTTGCAGTATTTGTGCTGGAGGGCACATAAACTACTTAAGTCTTTCTAAGATTTATCCACTGTGCAAAAAGATGAAGATGATGAGCAGTTTTTAATTCCGGACAGCTGGAGACTCCACTTTACAGATGATTTGAATGCAGTCGTTGAAATGAATGATTTATCCACTGTGATATCAAACCAAAGCCTTTATGGTCAATGGAGCCAGTTCACCCCTTCCTGGTTTGGAAAGGCCAGGTGGGCACTGTTCTTGAAGTACAGATCACAGTGCATACAGTTTCTTTTTTTTATATCCAAATTAGGACCACCATGCGGTTGCAGTGTTGGCTGTTTTCAGTCTTTTCTTCTCCGTCTGGGTGATGTGGTCTGGTGCCTTCCCTCGGCGCCTTGTGATAGACAGCCAAAAGCAGGAGTACGGGTATTATGTTCGGAACATTTTACTGAAGCGTGCTCCCCTTCAGCAGCTCTGCATCAGACTGAGGGCACATACACTATGTAAGTCTTTCTAAGATTTATCCACTGTGCAAGAAGATGAAGATGATGAGCAGTTTTTAATTCCGGAGGGAAAATGAAGGTCAGTGACAACAAGAATGAGGTTCTTTCAGATGTTCCAGACAGCTGGAGACTCCACTTTACAGATGATTTGAATGCAGTCGTTTAAATGAATGTCTGAACTCTGCTGATGTGTGTGTTTGCAGTATTTGTGCTGGAATACTTTCATAAAAATCTCTGGTATGGTTTTCTGCTGTTTATGGTTTACTTCAGTTTCTGCAGTAGTAGTGTTTTTGAAGTGGTCATGGTTGTTTTTTGTTTTCATTACAGAATCATGAAATCATCGTTTTCAGCTACCTTGAAAAAGCCCTTCATGAAAGACCTGAGCAGGCCCTAATAAAGAAGATGAAGCAGAGGAGCAGTTTAACATTCAGGAGGGAAAATGAAGGTCAGTGACCCCAAGAATGAGGTTCTTCCAGATGTTCCAGACAGTTGGAGACTCGACTTTACAGATGATTTAAATGCAGTCGTTTAAATGAATGTCTGAACTCTACTGATGTGTGTGTTTGCAGTATTTCTGCTGTTTATGGTTTATTTCTGCACTGGTGCGGGGGTGAGTAAAGACTCCAAAGTACCTATAATTCACTGTATGTTCAGTAACTGATTGATCAGATTGACAGATTAAACGTTTAATATAAAGAAGGAAGCATTTGATGTATAACTGATCTGCAGATCTGGAAATGGATCGTGAGACAATCAGGATGACCAGCCCTTTTTCTTGCAGTGGTACTTTCCCAGGAGTTCTCATACAGTCTCTTTTTTTATATCCAAATTAGGACCACCATACGGATGCAGTGTAGACTGTTTTCAGTCTGTTTTGTTCTCCGTGGGGCCTTCCGTCAGGAGTACGGGTTTTATGTTCGGAACGTTTTACCTAAGCGTGCTCCCCTTCAGCAGCTCTCCATCACTGAGGGCACATACACTATGTAAGTCTTTCTCTGATTTATCAGATATCAAATTTCAAACCAAAGCTTCTATAAAAGCTCCTTTCTCTGTTCTCACTAATCACTTCATGCATCAGATGATAGAAGAGCTTCTTGAAGTGTTCAGTCTGTTTCATCAGTCTGTTAATGTGCTGATTCATATTAGCTTTAATATGTCTGTCTATTCTGACTGATCCTAATAGGAAAGGAGATGGACGCCATTTGACTCAGCAGTGAGGTACAGAAGGGGAATTGTAGCACACACTAGTGCATCTCAAAAATACAAGATTCTAAAATAGTGAACCAGGGTTCTTGGTATCTGATGTTACATTTTTAATAAAATATAATTAAGTTTGTAGTTGATTTTTTCCAATGAAAGCAAACCAGTAACAACTGTAGATATGATTATTTCTGTGTGTATCTTACACTACTTCTCTTTTTTTCACAGTTACTGAATTTCCAGGCTAGAAGACTAGCTAAGACACCCGGCCTGGATGAGAGAAACATCGCATGGCGTAGGCCTCATCTACGCATTGGCATACACCCCAAAATATTGCCAGTGTGAAATGCAGAGCTGAAATCAACCCCAGATACACTGAACACTGGCCCTGAGTCAGATGCCTAGAGACTCTAGTAAGTGTTCACACAGTGTGTGCTGATTGCTGGAGATGGCATACAGGTGAGTATGAGACCAGTAGGTGAGTTTGAGACCAGTAGGTGATCAGAAGGTCAGGCTGGCAGAGTGCTGTTAGATGTTATTGGCTTGCTATCTAGTGTCGACTAGAGGAGGACAGGTTCTCCTTTTGAGTCTTGGTTCCTCTCAAGGTTTCTTCCTAATGCATTTAGGGAGTTTTTCCTTGCCACTGTCGCCCTTGGCTTGCTCACTAGGTGTCTGGACCTGGATTTCTGTAAAGCTGATTTTTATACCATCTGTCATCAATAGCATTTTACATGCCTTCTTTAACTCCGAGGCAGGTATTATATTCGGAACATTTTACTGAAGCGTGCTCCCTTTCAGCAGCTCTGCATCAGACTGAGGGCACATAAACTATGTAAGTCTTTCTCGGATTTCTCCACTGTGATATCAAACAAAAGCCTTTATGGTCAATGGAGCCAGTTCACCCCTTCCTGGTTTGGACAGGCCAGGTGGGCAATGTTCTTGAACTACAGATCACAGTGCTCATACTTTCTGCAGTAGTAGTATTTTTGAAGTGGTCACAGTTGTTTTGTTGTTTTCATCACAGATTCATGAAATCAGCCGTTTTCAGCAACCATGCAAACGTCACTCCTAAAAGTCCTGAGCAGGCCCTTATAAAGAAGATGAAGCAGATCAGTCGGTTTCCATTCAGAAGGGAAAATGAAGGTCAGTGACAACAAGAATGAGGTTCTTCCAGATGTTCCAGGAAGTTGGAGACTCCACTTTACAGATGATTTGAATGCAGTCGTTTAAATGAATGTCTGAACTCTGCTGATGTGTGTGTTTGCAGTATTTGTGCTGGAATACTTTCATGAAAACCTCTGATATGTTTTTCTGCTGTTTATGGTTTACTTCAGCACTGGTGCGGGGGTGAGTAAAGACTCCGAAGTACCTATAATTCACTGTATGTTCAGTAACTGAATAGATCAGATTGACTAAAGAAAGGTTAAATATAAAGAAGGAATCATTTGACGTAAAATTAATCTGCAGATCTGGAACTGGATCATCAGATGATCAGGATGACCAGCCCTTTTACTTGCAGGAGTACTTTTCCAGGAGTTCTCATACAGTCCCTTTTTTATATCCAAATTAGGACCACCATGCGGTTGCAGTGTTGGCTGTTTTCAGTCTTTTGTTCTCCGTATGGCTGATGTGGTCTGGTGCCTTCCCTCGGCGCCTTGTAATAGACAGCCAAAAGCTGGAGTATGGGTATTATGTTCGGAACATTTTACTGAAGCGTGCTCCCCTTCAGCAGCTCTGCATCAGACTGAGGGCACATAAACTACTTAAGATTTATCCACTGTGCAAAAAGATGAAGATGATGAGCAGTTTTTAATTCTGGAGGGAAAATGAAGGTCAGTGACAACAAGAATGAGGTTCTTCCAGATGTTCCAGACAGCTGGAGACTCCACTTTACAGATGATTTGAATGCAGTCGTTGAAATGAATGTCTGAACTCTGCTGATGTGTGTGTTTGCAGTATTTGTGCTGGAGGGCACATAAACTACTTAAGTCTTTCTAAGATTTATCCACTGTGCAAAAAGATGAAGATGATGAGCAGTTTTTAATTCCGGACAGCTGGAGACTCCACTTTACAGATGATTTAAATGCAGTCGTTGAAATGAATGATTTATCCACTGTGATATCAAACCAAAGCCTTTATGGTCAATGGAGCCAGTTCACCCCTTCCTGGTTTGGAAAGGCCAGGTGGGCACTGTTCTTGAAGTACAGATCACAGTGCATACAGTTTCTTTTTTTTATATCCAAATTAGGACCACCATGCGGTTGCAGTGTTGGCTGTTTTCAGTCTTTTCTTCTCCGTCTGGGTGATGTGGTCTGGGGCCTTCCCTCGGCGCCTTGTGGTAGACAGCCAAAAGCAGGAGTACGGGTATTATGTTCGGAACATTTTACTGAAGCGTGCTCCCCTTCAGCAGCTCTGCATCAGACTGAGGGCACATACACTATGTAAGTCTTTCTAAGATTTATCCACTGTGCAAGAAGATGAAGATGATGAGCAGTTTTTAATTCCGGAGGGAAAATGAAGGTCAGTGACAACAAGAATGAGGTTCTTCCAGATGTTCCAGACAGCTGGAGACTCCACTTTACAGATGATTTGAATGCAGTCGTTTAAATGAATGTCTGAACTCTGCTGATGTGTGTGTTTGCAGTATTTGTGCTGGAATACTTTCATAAAAATCTCTGGTATGGTTTTCTGCTGTTTATGGTTTACTTCAGTTTCTGCAGTAGTAGTGTTTTTGAAGTGGTCATGGTTGTTTTTTGTTTTCATTACAGAATCATGAAATCATCGTTTTCAGCTACCTTGAAAAAGCCCTTCATGAAAGACCTGAGCAGGCCCTAATAAAGAAGATGAAGCAGAGGAGCAGTTTAACATTCAGGAGGGAAAATGAAGGTCAGTGACCCCAAGAATGAGGTTCTTCCAGATGTTCCAGACAGTTGGAGACTCGACTTTACAGATGATTTAAATGCAGTCGTTTAAATGAATGTCTGAACTCTACTGATGTGTGTGTTTGCAGTATTTCTGCTGTTTATGGTTTATTTCTGCACTGGTGCGGGGGTGAGTAAAGACTCCAAAGTACCTATAATTCACTGTATGTTCAGTAACTGATTGATCAGATTGACAGATTAAACGTTTAATATAAAGAAGGAAGCATTTGATGTATAACTGATCTGCAGATCTGGAAATGGATCGTGAGACAATCAGGATGACCAGCCCTTTTTCTTGCAGTGGTACTTTCCCAGGAGTTCTCATACAGTCTCTTTTTTTATATCCAAATTAGGACCACCATACGGATGTAGTGTAGACTGTTTTCAGTCTGTTTTGTTCTCCGTGGGGCCTTCCGTCAGGAGTACGGGTTTTATGTTCGGAACGTTTTACCTAAGCGTGCTCCCCTTCAGCAGCTCTCCATCACTGAGGGCACATACACTATGTAAGTCTTTCTCTGATTTATCAGATATCAAATTTCAAACCAAAGCTTCTATAAAAGCTCCTTTCTCTGTTCTCACTAATCACTTCATGCATCAGATGATAGAAGAGCTTCTTGAAGTGTTCAGTCTGTTTCATCAGTCTGTTAATGTGCTGATTCATATTAGCTTTAATATGTCTGTCTATTCTGACTGATCCTAATAGGAAAGGAGATGGACGCCATTTGACTCAGCAGTGAGGTACAGAAGGGGAATTGTAGCACACACTAGTGCATCTCAAAAATACAAGATTCTAAAATAGTGAACCAGGGTTCTTGGTATCTGATGTTACATTTTTAATAAAATATAATTAAGTTTGTAGTTGATTTTTTCCAATGAAAGCAAACCAGTAACAACTGTAGATATGATTATTTCTGTGTGTATCTTACACTACTTCTCTTTTTTTCACAGTTACTGAATTTCCAGGCTAGAAGACTAGCTAAGACACCCGGCCTGGATGAGAGAAACATCGCATGGCGTAGGCCTCATCTACGCATTGGCATACACCCCAAAATATTGCCAGTGTGAAATGCAGAGCTGAAATCAACCCCAGATACACTGAACACTGGCCCTGAGTCAGATGCCTAGAGACTCTAGTAAGTGTTCACACAGTGTGTGCTGATTGCTGGAGATGGCATACAGGTGAGTATGAGACCAGTAGGTGAGTTTGAGACCAGTAGGTGATCAGAAGGTCAGGCTGGCAGAGTGCTGTTAGATGTTATTGGCTTGCTATCTAGTGTCGACTAGAGGAGGACAGGTTCTCCTTTTGAGTCTTGGTTCCTCTCAAGGTTTCTTCCTAATGCATTTAGGGAGTTTTTCCTTGCCACTGTCGCCCTTGGCTTGCTCACTAGGTGTCTGGACCTGGATTTCTGTAAAGCTGATTTTTATACCATCTGTCATCAATAGCATTTTACATGCCTTCTTTAACTCCGAGGCAGGTATTATATTCGGAACATTTTACTGAAGCGTGCTCCCTTTCAGCAGCTCTGCATCAGACTGAGGGCACATAAACTATGTAAGTCTTTCTCGGATTTCTCCACTGTGATATCAAACAAAAGCCTTTATGGTCAATGGAGCCAGTTCACCCCTTCCTGGTTTGGACAGGCCAGGTGGGCAATGTTCTTGAACTACAGATCACAGTGCTCATACTTTCTGCAGTAGTAGTATTTTTGAAGTGGTCACAGTTGTTTTGTTGTTTTCATCACAGATTCATGAAATCAGCCGTTTTCAGCAACCATGCAAACGTCACTCCTAAAAGTCCTGAGCAGGCCCTTATAAAGAAGATGAAGCAGATCAGTCGGTTTCCATTCAGAAGGGAAAATGAAGGTCAGTGACAACAAGAATGAGGTTCTTCCAGATGTTCCAGGAAGTTGGAGACTCCACTTTACAGATGATTTGAATGCAGTCGTTTAAATGAATGTCTGAACTCTGCTGATGTGTGTGTTTGCAGTATTTGTGCTGGAATACTTTCATGAAAACCTCTGATATGTTTTTCTGCTGTTTATGGTTTACTTCAGCACTGGTGCGGGGGTGAGTAAAGACTCCGAAGTACCTATAATTCACTGTATGTTCAGTAACTGAATAGATCAGATTGACTAAAGAAAGGTTAAATATAAAGAAGGAATCATTTGACGTAAAATTAATCTGCAGATCTGGAACTGGATCATCAGATGATCAGGATGACCAGCCCTTTTACTTGCAGGAGTACTTTTCCAGGAGTTCTCATACAGTCCCTTTTTTATATCCAAATTAGGACCACCATACGGTTGCAGTGTTGGCTGTTTTCAGTCTTTTGTTCTCCGTATGGCTGATGTGGTCTGGTGCCTTCCCTCGGCGCCTTGTAATAGACAGCCAAAAGCTGGAGTATGGGTATTATGTTCGGAACATTTTACTGAAGCGTGCTCCCCTTCAGCAGCTCTGCATCAGACTGAGGGCACATAAACTACTTAAGATTTATCCACTGTGCAAAAAGATGAAGATGATGAGCAGTTTTTAATTCTGGAGGGAAAATGAAGGTCAGTGACAACAAGAATGAGGTTCTTCCAGATGTTCCAGACAGCTGGAGACTCCACTTTACAGATGATTTGAATGCAGTCGTTGAAATGAATGTCTGAACTCTGCTGATGTGTGTGTTTGCAGTATTTGTGCTGGAGGGCACATAAACTACTTAAGTCTTTCTAAGATTTATCCACTGTGCAAAAAGATGAAGATGATGAGCAGTTTTTAATTCCGGACAGCTGGAGACTCCACTTTACAGATGATTTGAATGCAGTCGTTGAAATGAATGATTTATCCACTGTGATATCAAACCAAAGCCTTTATGGTCAATGGAGCCAGTTCACCCCTTCCTGGTTTGGAAAGGCCAGGTGGGCACTGTTCTTGAAGTACAGATCACAGTGCATACAGTTTCTTTTTTTTATATCCAAATTAGGACCACCATGCGGTTGCAGTGTTGGCTGTTTTCAGTCTTTTCTTCTCCGTCTGGGTGATGTGGTCTGGGGCCTTCCCTCGGCGCCTTGTGGTAGACAGCCAATAGCAGGAGTACGGGTATTATGTTCGGAACATTTTACTGAAGCGTGCTCCCCTTCAGCAGCTCTGCATCAGACTGAGGGCACATACACTATGTAAGTCTTTCTAAGATTTATCCACTGTGCAAGAAGATGAAGATGATGAGCAGTTTTTAATTCCGGAGGGAAAATGAAGGTCAGTGACAACAAGAATGAGGTTCTTCCAGATGTTCCAGACAGCTGGAGACTCCACTTTACAGATGATTTGAATGCAGTCGTTTAAATGAATGTCTGAACTCTGCTGATGTGTGTGTTTGCAGTATTTGTGCTGGAATACTTTCATAAAAATCTCTGGTATGGTTTTCTGCTGTTTATGGTTTACTTCAGTTTCTGCAGTAGTAGTGTTTTTGAAGTGGTCATGGTTGTTTTTTGTTTTCATTACAGAATCATGAAATCATCGTTTTCAGCTACCTTGAAAAAGCCCTTCATGAAAGACCTGAGCAGGCCCTAATAAAGAAGATGAAGCAGAGGAGCAGTTTAACATTCAGGAGGGAAAATGAAGGTCAGTGACCCCAAGAATGAGGTTCTTCCAGATGTTCCAGACAGTTGGAGACTCGACTTTACAGATGATTTAAATGCAGTCGTTTAAATGAATGTCTGAACTCTACTGATGTGTGTGTTTGCAGTATTTCTGCTGTTTATGGTTTATTTCTGCACTGGTGCGGGGGTGAGTAAAGACTCCAAAGTACCTATAATTCACTGTATGTTCAGTAACTGATTGATCAGATTGACAGATTAAACGTTTAATATAAAGAAGGAAGCATTTGATGTATAACTGATCTGCAGATCTGGAAATGGATCGTGAGACAATCAGGATGACCAGCCCTTTTTCTTGCAGTGGTACTTTCCCAGGAGTTCTCATACAGTCTCTTTTTTTATATCCAAATTAGGACCACCATACGGATGCAGTGTAGACTGTTTTCAGTCTGTTTTGTTCTCCGTGGGGCCTTCCGTCAGGAGTACGGGTTTTATGTTCGGAACGTTTTACCTAAGCGTGCTCCCCTTCAGCAGCTCTCCATCACTGAGGGCACATACACTATGTAAGTCTTTCTCTGATTTATCAGATATCAAATTTCAAACCAAAGCTTCTATAAAAGCTCCTTTCTCTGTTCTCACTAATCACTTCATGCATCAGATGATAGAAGAGCTTCTTGAAGTGTTCAGTCTGTTTCATCAGTCTGTTAATGTGCTGATTCATATTAGCTTTAATATGTCTGTCTATTCTGACTGATCCTAATAGGAAAGGAGATGGACGCCATTTGACTCAGCAGTGAGGTACAGAAGGGGAATTGTAGCACACACTAGTGCATCTCAAAAATACAAGATTCTAAAATAGTGAACCAGGGTTCTTGGTATCTGATGTTACATTTTTAATAAAATATAATTAAGTTTGTAGTTGATTTTTTCCAATGAAAGCAAACCAGTAACAACTGTAGATATGATTATTTCTGTGTGTATCTTACACTACTTCTCTTTTTTTCACAGTTACTGAATTTCCAGGCTAGAAGACTAGCTAAGACACCCGGCCTGGATGAGAGAAACATCGCATGGCGTAGGCCTCATCTACGCATTGGCATACACCCCAAAATATTGCCAGTGTGAAATGCAGAGCTGAAATCAACCCCAGATACACTGAACACTGGCCCTGAGTCAGATGCCTAGAGACTCTAGTAAGTGTTCACACAGTGTGTGCTGATTGCTGGAGATGGCATACAGGTGAGTATGAGACCAGTAGGTGAGTTTGAGACCAGTAGGTGATCAGAAGGTCAGGCTGGCAGAGTGCTGTTAGATGTTATTGGCTTGCTATCTAGTGTCGACTAGAGGAGGACAGGTTCTCCTTTTGAGTCTTGGTTCCTCTCAAGGTTTCTTCCTAATGCATTTAGGGAGTTTTTCCTTGCCACTGTCGCCCTTGGCTTGCTCACTAGGTGTCTGGACCTGGATTTCTGTAAAGCTGATTTTTATACCATCTGTCATCAATAGCATTTTACATGCCTTCTTTAACTCCGAGGCAGGTATTATATTCGGAACATTTTACTGAAGCGTGCTCCCTTTCAGCAGCTCTGCATCAGACTGAGGGCACATAAACTATGTAAGTCTTTCTCGGATTTCTCCACTGTGATATCAAACAAAAGCCTTTATGGTCAATGGAGCCAGTTCACCCCTTCCTGGTTTGGACAGGCCAGGTGGGCAATGTTCTTGAACTACAGATCACAGTGCTCATACTTTCTGCAGTAGTAGTATTTTTGAAGTGGTCACAGTTGTTTTGTTGTTTTCATCACAGATTCATGAAATCAGCCGTTTTCAGCAACCATGCAAACGTCACTCCTAAAAGTCCTGAGCAGGCCCTTATAAAGAAGATGAAGCAGATCAGTCGGTTTCCATTCAGAAGGGAAAATGAAGGTCAGTGACAACAAGAATGAGGTTCTTCCAGATGTTCCAGGAAGTTGGAGACTCCACTTTACAGATGATTTGAATGCAGTCGTTTAAATGAATGTCTGAACTCTGCTGATGTGTGTGTTTGCAGTATTTGTGCTGGAATACTTTCATGAAAACCTCTGATATGTTTTTCTGCTGTTTATGGTTTACTTCAGCACTGGTGCGGGGGTGAGTAAAGACTCCGAAGTACCTATAATTCACTGTATGTTCAGTAACTGAATAGATCAGATTGACTAAAGAAAGGTTAAATATAAAGAAGGAATCATTTGACGTAAAATTAATCTGCAGATCTGGAACTGGATCATCAGATGATCAGGATGACCAGCCCTTTTACTTGCAGGAGTACTTTTCCAGGAGTTCTCATACAGTCCCTTTTTTATATCCAAATTAGGACCACCATACGGTTGCAGTGTTGGCTGTTTTCAGTCTTTTGTTCTCCGTATGGCTGATGTGGTCTGGTGCCTTCCCTCGGCGCCTTGTAATAGACAGCCAAAAGCTGGAGTATGGGTATTATGTTCGGAACATTTTACTGAAGCGTGCTCCCCTTCAGCAGCTCTGCATCAGACTGAGGGCACATAAACTACTTAAGATTTATCCACTGTGCAAAAAGATGAAGATGATGAGCAGTTTTTAATTCTGGAGGGAAAATGAAGGTCAGTGACAACAAGAATGAGGTTCTTCCAGATGTTCCAGACAGCTGGAGACTCCACTTTACAGATGATTTGAATGCAGTCGTTGAAATGAATGTCTGAACTCTGCTGATGTGTGTGTTTGCAGTATTTGTGCTGGAGGGCACATAAACTACTTAAGTCTTTCTAAGATTTATCCACTGTGCAAAAAGATGAAGATGATGAGCAGTTTTTAATTCCGGACAGCTGGAGACTCCACTTTACAGATGATTTGAATGCAGTCGTTGAAATGAATGATTTATCCACTGTGATATCAAACCAAAGCCTTTATGGTCAATGGAGCCAGTTCACCCCTTCCTGGTTTGGAAAGGCCAGGTGGGCACTGTTCTTGAAGTACAGATCACAGTGCATACAGTTTCTTTTTTTTATATCCAAATTAGGACCACCATGCGGTTGCAGTGTTGGCTGTTTTCAGTCTTTTCTTCTCCGTCTGGGTGATGTGGTCTGGGGCCTTCCCTCGGCGCCTTGTGGTAGACAGCCAATAGCAGGAGTACGGGTATTATGTTCGGAACATTTTACTGAAGCGTGCTCCCCTTCAGCAGCTCTGCATCAGACTGAGGGCACATACACTATGTAAGTCTTTCTAAGATTTATCCACTGTGCAAGAAGATGAAGATGATGAGCAGTTTTTAATTCCGGAGGGAAAATGAAGGTCAGTGACAACAAGAATGAGGTTCTTCCAGATGTTCCAGACAGCTGGAGACTCCACTTTACAGATGATTTGAATGCAGTCGTTTAAATGAATGTCTGAACTCTGCTGATGTGTGTGTTTGCAGTATTTGTGCTGGAATACTTTCATAAAAATCTCTGGTATGGTTTTCTGCTGTTTATGGTTTACTTCAGTTTCTGCAGTAGTAGTGTTTTTGAAGTGGTCATGGTTGTTTTTTGTTTTCATTACAGAATCATGAAATCATCGTTTTCAGCTACCTTGAAAAAGCCCTTCATGAAAGACCTGAGCAGGCCCTAATAAAGAAGATGAAGCAGAGGAGCAGTTTAACATTCAGGAGGGAAAATGAAGGTCAGTGACCCCAAGAATGAGGTTCTTCCAGATGTTCCAGACAGTTGGAGACTCGACTTTACAGATGATTTAAATGCAGTCGTTTAAATGAATGTCTGAACTCTACTGATGTGTGTGTTTGCAGTATTTCTGCTGTTTATGGTTTATTTCTGCACTGGTGCGGGGGTGAGTAAAGACTCCAAAGTACCTATAATTCACTGTATGTTCAGTAACTGATTGATCAGATTGACAGATTAAACGTTTAATATAAAGAAGGAAGCATTTGATGTATAACTGATCTGCAGATCTGGAAATGGATCGTGAGACAATCAGGATGACCAGCCCTTTTTCTTGCAGTGGTACTTTCCCAGGAGTTCTCATACAGTCTCTTTTTTTATATCCAAATTAGGACCACCATACGGATGCAGTGTAGACTGTTTTCAGTCTGTTTTGTTCTCCGTGGGGCCTTCCGTCAGGAGTACGGGTTTTATGTTCGGAACGTTTTACCTAAGCGTGCTCCCCTTCAGCAGCTCTCCATCACTGAGGGCACATACACTATGTAAGTCTTTCTCTGATTTATCAGATATCAAATTTCAAACCAAAGCTTCTATAAAAGCTCCTTTCTCTGTTCTCACTAATCACTTCATGCATCAGATGATAGAAGAGCTTCTTGAAGTGTTCAGTCTGTTTCATCAGTCTGTTAATGTGCTGATTCATATTAGCTTTAATATGTCTGTCTATTCTGACTGATCCTAATAGGAAAGGAGATGGACGCCATTTGACTCAGCAGTGAGGTACAGAAGGGGAATTGTAGCACACACTAGTGCATCTCAAAAATACAAGATTCTAAAATAGTGAACCAGGGTTCTTGGTATCTGATGTTACATTTTTAATAAAATATAATTAAGTTTGTAGTTGATTTTTTCCAATGAAAGCAAACCAGTAACAACTGTAGATATGATTATTTCTGTGTGTATCTTACACTACTTCTCTTTTTTTCACAGTTACTGAATTTCCAGGCTAGAAGACTAGCTAAGACACCCGGCCTGGATGAGAGAAACATCGCATGGCGTAGGCCTCATCTACGCATTGGCATACACCCCAAAATATTGCCAGTGTGAAATGCAGAGCTGAAATCAACCCCAGATACACTGAACACTGGCCCTGAGTCAGATGCCTAGAGACTCTAGTAAGTGTTCACACAGTGTGTGCTGATTGCTGGAGATGGCATACAGGTGAGTATGAGACCAGTAGGTGAGTTTGAGACCAGTAGGTGATCAGAAGGTCAGGCTGGCAGAGTGCTGTTAGATGTTATTGGCTTGCTATCTAGTGTCGACTAGAGGAGGACAGGTTCTCCTTTTGAGTCTTGGTTCCTCTCAAGGTTTCTTCCTAATGCATTTAGGGAGTTTTTCCTTGCCACTGTCGCCCTTGGCTTGCTCACTAGGTGTCTGGACCTGGATTTCTGTAAAGCTGATTTTTATACCATCTGTCATCAATAGCATTTTACATGCCTTCTTTAACTCCGAGGCAGGTATTATATTCGGAACATTTTACTGAAGCGTGCTCCCTTTCAGCAGCTCTGCATCAGACTGAGGGCACATAAACTATGTAAGTCTTTCTCGGATTTCTCCACTGTGATATCAAACAAAAGCCTTTATGGTCAATGGAGCCAGTTCACCCCTTCCTGGTTTGGACAGGCCAGGTGGGCAATGTTCTTGAACTACAGATCACAGTGCTCATACTTTCTGCAGTAGTAGTATTTTTGAAGTGGTCACAGTTGTTTTGTTGTTTTCATCACAGATTCATGAAATCAGCCGTTTTCAGCAACCATGCAAACGTCACTCCTAAAAGTCCTGAGCAGGCCCTTATAAAGAAGATGAAGCAGATCAGTCGGTTTCCATTCAGAAGGGAAAATGAAGGTCAGTGACAACAAGAATGAGGTTCTTCCAGATGTTCCAGGAAGTTGGAGACTCCACTTTACAGATGATTTGAATGCAGTCGTTTAAATGAATGTCTGAACTCTGCTGATGTGTGTGTTTGCAGTATTTGTGCTGGAATACTTTCATGAAAACCTCTGATATGTTTTTCTGCTGTTTATGGTTTACTTCAGCACTGGTGCGGGGGTGAGTAAAGACTCCGAAGTACCTATAATTCACTGTATGTTCAGTAACTGAATAGATCAGATTGACTAAAGAAAGGTTAAATATAAAGAAGGAATCATTTGACGTAAAATTAATCTGCAGATCTGGAACTGGATCATCAGATGATCAGGATGACCAGCCCTTTTACTTGCAGGAGTACTTTTCCAGGAGTTCTCATACAGTCCCTTTTTTATATCCAAATTAGGACCACCATGCGGTTGCAGTGTTGGCTGTTTTCAGTCTTTTGTTCTCCGTATGGCTGATGTGGTCTGGTGCCTTCCCTCGGCGCCTTGTAATAGACAGCCAAAAGCAGGAGTACGGGTATTATGTTCGGAACATTTTACTGAAGCGTGCTCCCCTTCAGCAGCTCTGCATCAGACTGAGGGCACATAAACTACTTAAGATTTATCCACTGTGCAAAAAGATGAAGATGATGAGCAGTTTTTAATTCCGGAGGGAAAATGAAGGTCAGTGACAACAAGAATGAGGTTCTTCCAGATGTTCCAGACAGCTGGAGACTCCACTTTACAGATGATTTGAATGCAGTCGTTTAAATGAATGTCTGAACTCTGCTGATGTGTGTGTTTGCAGTATTTGTGCTGGAATACTTTCATAAAAATCTCTGGTGTGGTTTTCTGCTCTTCATGGTCTCTGTAATCGGAACTGCAACGTACTTCAGCACTGGTGTAGGGGTGAGTAAAGACTCCAAAGTACCTATAATTCACTGTATGTTCAGTAACTGAATAGATCAGATTAACTGAAGAAAGGCTTAATATAAAGAAGGAAGCATTTGACGTATAACTGATCTGCAGATCTGGACCTGGATCATCAGATGATCAGGATGACCGGCCCTTTTACTTGTAGCGGTACTTTTCCAGGAGTTCTCATACAGTCCCTTTTTTTATATCCAAATTAGGACCACCATGCGGTTGCAGTGTTGGCTGTTTTCAGTCTTTTCTTCTCCGTCTGGGTGATGTGGTCTGGTGCCTTCCCTCGGCGCCTTGTGATAGACAGCCAAAAGCAGGAGTACGGGTATTATGTTCGGAACATTTTACTGAAGCGTGCTCCCCTTCAGCAGCTCTGCATCAGACTGAGGGCACATACACTATGTAAGTCTTTCTAAGATTTATCCACTGTGCAAGAAGATGAAGATGATGAGCAGTTTTTAATTCCGGAGGGAAAATGAAGGTCAGTGACAACAAGAATGAGGTTCTTCCAGATGTTCCAGACAGCTGGAGACTCCACTTTACAGATGATTTGAATGCAGTCGTTTAAATGAATGTCTGAACTCTGCTGATGTGTGTGTTTGCAGTATTTGTGCTGGAATACTTTCATAAAAATCTCTGGTATGGTTTTCTGCTGTTTATGGTTTACTTCAGCACTGGTGCTGGGGTGAGTAAAGACTCCAAAGTGCCTATAATTCACTGTATGTTCAGTAACTGAATAGATCAGATTGACTGAAGAAAGGCTTAATATAAAGAAGGAAGCATTTGACGTATAACTGATCTGCAGATCTGGAACTGGATCATCAGATGATCAGGATGACCAGCCCTTTTACTTGCAGCAGTACTTTTCCAGGAGTTCTCATACAGTATCTTTTTTTTATATCCAAATTAGGACCACCATACGGTTGCAGTGTTGGCTGTTTTCAGTCTTTTCTTCTCCGTATGGCTGATGTGGTCTGGTGCCTTCCCTCGGCGCCTTGTAATAGACAGCCAAAAGCTGGAGTATAGGTATTATGTTCGGAACATTTTACTGAAGCGTGCTCCCCTTCAGCAGCTCTGCATCAAACTGAGGGCACATAAACTACTTAAGTCTCTCTAAGATTTATCCACTGTGATATCAAACCAAAGCCTTTATGGTCAACGGAGCCAGTTCACCCCTTCCTGGTTTGGAAAGGCCAGGTGGGCACTGTTCTTGAAGTACAGATCACAGTGCTCACAGTTTCTGCAGTAGTAGTATTTTGGTAGTGGTCATAGTTGTTTTTTGTTTTCATCACAGAATCATGAAATCAGCCGTTTTCAGCAACCGTGAAAACGCCACTCCTAAAAGTCCTGAGCAGGCCCTTATAAAGAAGAGGAAGCAGATCAGTCGGTTTCCATTCAGGAGGGAAAATGAAGGTCAGTGACAACAAGAATGAGGTTCTTCCAGATGTTCCAGACAGCTGGAGACTCCACTTTACAGATGGTTTGAATGCAGTCGTTTAAATGAATGTCTGAACTCTGCTGATGTGTGTGTTTGCAGTATTTGTGCTGGAATACTTTCATAAAAATCTCTGGTGTGGTTTTCTGCTCTTCATGGTCTCTGTAATCGGAACTGCAACGTACTTCAGAACTGGTGTAGGGGTGAGTAAAGACTCCAAAGTACCTATAATTCACTGTATGTTCAGTAACTGAATAGATCAGATTAACTGAAGAAAGGCTTAATATAAAGAAGGAAGCATTTGACGTATAACTGATCTGTAGATCTGGACCTGGATCATCAGATGATCAGGATGACCAGCCCTTTTACTTGTAGCGGTACTTTTCCAGGAGTTCTCATATAGTCCCTTTTTTTATATCCAAATTAGGACCACCATGCGGTTGCAGTGTTGGCTGTTTTCAGTCTTTTCTTCTCCGTCTGGGTGATGTGGTCTGGGGCCTTCCCTCGGCGCCTTGTGGTAGACAGCCAAAAGCAGGAGTACGGGTATTATGTTCGGAACATTTTACTGAAGCGTGCTCCCCTTCAGCAGCTCTGCATCAGACTGAGGGCACATAAACTACTTAAGATTTATCCACTGTGCAAAAAGATGAAGATTATGAGCAGTTTTTAATTCTGGAGGGAAAATGAAGGTCAGTGACAACAAGAATGAGGTTCTTCCAGATGTTCCAGACAGCTGGAGACTCCACTTTACAGATGATTTGAATGCAGTCGTTGAAATGAATGTCTGAACTCTGCTGATGTGTGTGTTTGCAGTATTTGTGCTGGAGGGCACATAAACTACTTAAGTCTTTCTAAGATTTATCCACTGTGCAAAAAGATGAAGATGATGAGCAGTTTTTAATTCCGGACAGCTGGAGACTCCACTTTACAGATGATTTGAATGCAGTCGTTGAAATGAATGATTTATCCACTGTGATATCAAACCAAAGCCTTTATGGTCAATGGAGCCAGTTCACCCCTTCCTGGTTTGGAAAGGCCAGGTGGGCACTGTTCTTGAAGTACAGATCACAGTGCATACAGTTTCTTTTTTTTATATCCAAATTAGGACCACCATGCGGTTGCAGTGTTGGCTGTTTTCAGTCTTTTCTTCTCCGTCTGGGTGATGTGGTCTGGTGCCTTCCCTCGGCGCCTTGTGATAGACAGCCAAAAGCAGGAGTACGGGTATTATGTTCGGAACATTTTACTGAAGCGTGCTCCCCTTCAGCAGCTCTGCATCAGACTGAGGGCACATACACTATGTAAGTCTTTCTAAGATTTATCCACTGTGCAAGAAGATGAAGATGATGAGCAGTTTTTAATTCCGGAGGGAAAATGAAGGTCAGTGACAACAAGAATGAGGTTCTTCCAGATGTTCCAGACAGCTGGAGACTCCACTTTACAGATGATTTGAATGCAGTCGTTTAAATGAATGTCTGAACTCTGCTGATGTGTGTGTTTGCAGTATATGTGCTGGAATACTTTCATAAAAATCTCTGGTATGGTTTTCTGCTGTTTATGGTTTACTTCAGCACTGGTGCTGGGGTGAGTAAAGACTCCAAAGTGCCTATAATTCTCTGTATGTTCAGTAACTGAATAGATCAGATTGAATGAAGAAAGGCTTAATATAAAGAAGGAAGCATTTGACGTATAACTGATCTGCAGATCTGGAACTGGATCATCAGATGATCAGGATGACCAGCCCTTTTACTTGCAGCAGTACTTTTCCAGGAGTTCTCATACAGTCTCTTTTTTTTATATCCAAATTAGGACCACCATGCGGTTGCAGTGTTGGCTGTTTTCAGTCTTTTCTTCTCCGTATGGCTGATGTGGTCTGGTGCCTTCCCTCGGCGCCTTGTAATAGACAGCCAAAAGCTGGAGTATAGGTATTATGTTCGGAACATTTTACTGAAGCGTGCTCCCCTTCAGCAGCTCTGCATCAAACTGAGGGCACATAAACTACTTAAGTCTCTCTAAGATTTATCCACTGTGATATCAAACCAAAGCCTTTATGGTCAACGGAGCCAGTTCACCCCTTCCTGGTTTGGAAAGGCCAGGTGGGCACTGTTCTTGAAGTACAGATCACAGTGCTCACAGTTTCTGCAGTAGTAGTATTTTGGTAGTGGTCATAGTTGTTTTTTGTTTTCATCACAGAATCATGAAATCAGCCGTTTTCAGCAACCGTGAAAACGCCACTCCTAAAAGTCCTGAGCAGGCCCTTATAAAGAAGAGGAAGCAGATCAGTCGGTTTCCATTCAGGAGGGAAAATGAAGGTCAGTGACAACAAGAATGAGGTTCTTCCAGATGTTCCAGACAGCTGGAGACTCCACTTTACAGATGGTTTGAATGCAGTCGTTTAAATGAATGTCTGAACTCTGCTGATGTGTGTGTTTGCAGTATTTGTGCTGGAATACTTTCATAAAAATCTCTGGTGTGGTTTTCTGCTCTTCATGGTCTCTGTAATCGGAACTGCAACGTACTTCAGAACTGGTGTAGGGGTGAGTAAAGACTCCAAAGTACCTATAATTCACTGTATGTTCAGTAACTGAATAGATCAGATTAACTGAAGAAAGGCTTAATATAAAGAAGGAAGCATTTGACGTATAACTGATCTGTAGATCTGGACCTGGATCATCAGATGATCAGGATGACCAGCCCTTTTACTTGTAGCGGTACTTTTCCAGGAGTTCTCATATAGTCCCTTTTTTTATATCCAAATTAGGACCACCATGCGGTTGCAGTGTTGGCTGTTTTCAGTCTTTTCTTCTCCGTCTGGGTGATGTGGTCTGGGGCCTTCCCTCGGCGCCTTGTGGTAGACAGCCAAAAGCAGGAGTACGGGTATTATGTTCGGAACATTTTACTGAAGCGTGCTCCCCTTCAGCAGCTCTGCATCAGACTGAGGGCACATAAACTACTTAAGATTTATCCACTGTGCAAAAAGATGAAGATTATGAGCAGTTTTTAATTCTGGAGGGAAAATGAAGGTCAGTGACAACAAGAATGAGGTTCTTCCAGATGTTCCAGACAGCTGGAGACTCCACTTTACAGATGATTTGAATGCAGTCGTTGAAATGAATGTCTGAACTCTGCTGATGTGTGTATTTGCAGTATTTGTGCTGGAGGGCACATAAACTACTTAAGTCTTTCTAAGATTTATCCACTGTGCAAAAAGATGAAGATGATGAGCAGTTTTTAATTCCGGACAGCTGGAGACTCCACTTTACAGATGATTTGAATGCAGTCGTTGAAATGAATGATTTATCCACTGTGATATCAAACCAAAGCCTTTATGGTCAATGGAGCCAGTTCACCCCTTCCTGGTTTGGAAAGGCCAGGTGGGCACTGTTCTTGAAGTACAGATCACAGTGCATACAGTTTCTTTTTTTTATATCCAAATTAGGACCACCATGCGGTTGCAGTGTTGGCTGTTTTCAGTCTTTTCTTCTCCGTCTGGGTGATGTGGTCTGGTGCCTTCCCTCGGCGCCTTGTGATAGACAGCCAAAAGCAGGAGTACGGGTATTATGTTCGGAACATTTTACTGAAGCGTGCTCCCCTTCAGCAGCTCTGCATCAGACTGAGGGCACATACACTATGTAAGTCTTTCTAAGATTTATCCACTGTGCAAGAAGATGAAGATGATGAGCAGTTTTTAATTCCGGAGGGAAAATGAAGGTCAGTGACAACAAGAATGAGGTTCTTCCAGATGTTCCAGACAGCTGGAGACTCCACTTTACAGATGATTTGAATGCAGTCGTTTAAATGAATGTCTGAACTCTGCTGATGTGTGTGTTTGCAGTATATGTGCTGGAATACTTTCATAAAAATCTCTGGTATGGTTTTCTGCTGTTTATGGTTTACTTCAGCACTGGTGCTGGGGTGAGTAAAGACTCCAAAGTGCCTATAATTCTCTGTATGTTCAGTAACTGAATAGATCAGATTGAATGAAGAAAGGCTTAATATAAAGAAGGAAGCATTTGACGTATAACTGATCTGCAGATCTGGAACTGGATCATCAGATGATCAGGATGACCAGCCCTTTTACTTGCAGCAGTACTTTTCCAGGAGTTCTCATACAGTCTCTTTTTTTTATATCCAAATTAGGACCACCATGCGGTTGCAGTGTTGGCTGTTTTCAGTCTTTTCTTCTCCGTATGGCTGATGTGGTCTGGTGCCTTCCCTCGGCGCCTTGTAATAGACAGCCAAAAGCTGGAGTATGGGTATTATGTTCGGAACATTTTACTGAAGCGTGCTCCGCTTCAGCAGCTCTGCATAAGACTGAGGGCACATAAACTACTTAAGTCTCTCTAAGATTTATCCACTGTGATATCAAACCAAAGCCTTTATGGTCAATGGAGCCAGTTCACCCCTTCCTGGTTTGGAAAGGCCAGGTGGGCACTGTTCTTGAAGTACAGATCACAGTGCTCACAGTTTCTGCAGTAGTAGTATTTTGGTAGTGGTCATAGTTGTTTTTTGTTTTCATCACAGAATCATGAAATCAGCCATTTTCAGCAACCGTGAAAACGCCACTTCTAAAAGTCCTGAGCAGGCCCTTATAAAGAAGATGAAGCAGATCAGTCGGTTTCCATTCAGGAGGGAAAATGAAGGTCAGTGACAACAAGAATGAGGTTCTTCCAGATGTTCCAGACAGCTGGAGACTCCACTTTACAGATGGTTTGAATGCAGTCGTTTAAATGAATGTCTGAACTCTGCTGATGTGTGTGTTTGCAGTATTTGTGCTGGAATACTTTCATAAAAATCTCTGGTGTGGTTTTCTGCTCTTCATGGTCTCTGTAATCGGAACTGCAACGTACTTCAGAACTGGTGTAGGGGTGAGTAAAGACTCCAAAGTACCTATAATTCACTGTATGTTCAGTAACTGAATAGATCAGATTGACTAAAGAAAGGTTAAATATAAAGAAGGAATCATTTGACGTAAAATTAATCTGCAGATCTGGAACTGGATCATCAGATGATCAGGATGACCAGCCCTTTTACTTGCAGGAGTACTTTTCCAGGAGTTCTCATACAGTCCCTTTTTTATATCCAAATTAGGACCACCATACGGTTGCAGTGTTGGCTGTTTTCAGTCTTTTGTTCTCCGTATGGCTGATGTGGTCTGGTGCCTTCCCTCGGCGCCTTGTAATAGACAGCCAAAAGCTGGAGTATGGGTATTATGTTCGGAACATTTTACTGAAGCGTGCTCCCCTTCAGCAGCTCTGCATCAGACTGAGGGCACATAAACTACTTAAGATTTATCCACTGTGCAAAAAGATGAAGATGATGAGCAGTTTTTAATTCTGGAGGGAAAATGAAGGTCAGTGACAACAAGAATGAGGTTCTTCCAGATGTTCCAGACAGCTGGAGACTCCACTTTACAGATGATTTGAATGCAGTCGTTGAAATGAATGTCTGAACTCTGCTGATGTGTGTGTTTGCAGTATTTGTGCTGGAGGGCACATAAACTACTTAAGTCTTTCTAAGATTTATCCACTGTGCAAAAAGATGAAGATGATGAGCAGTTTTTAATTCCGGACAGCTGGAGACTCCACTTTACAGATGATTTGAATGCAGTCGTTGAAATGAATGATTTATCCACTGTGATATCAAACCAAAGCCTTTATGGTCAATGGAGCCAGTTCACCCCTTCCTGTTTTGGAAAGGCCAGGTGGGCACTGTTCTTGAAGTACAGATCACAGTGCATACAGTTTCTTTTTTTCATATACAAATTAGGACCACCATGCGGTTGCAGTGTTGGCTGTTTTCAGTCTTTTCTTCTCCGTCTGGGTGATGTGGTCTGGTGCCTTCCCTCGGCGCCTTGTGATAGACAGCCAAAAGCAGGAGTACGGGTATTATGTTCGGAACATTTTACTGAAGCGTGCTCCCCTTCAGCAGCTCTGCATCAGACTGAGGGCACATACACTATGTAAGTCTTTCTAAGATTTATCCACTGTGCAAGAAGATGAAGATGATGAGCAGTTTTTAATTCCGGAGGGAAAATGAAGGTCAGTGACAACAAGAATGAGGTTCTTCCAGATGTTCCAGACAGCTGGAGACTCCACTTTACAGATGATTTGAATGCAGTCGTTTAAATGAATGTCTGAACTCTGCTGATGTGTGTGTTTGCAGTATTTGTGCTGGAATACTTTCATAAAAATCTCTGGTATGGTTTTCTGCTGTTTATGGTTTACTTCAGTTTCTGCAGTAGTAGTGTTTTTGAAGTGGTCATGGTTGTTTTTTGTTTTCATTACAGAATCATGAAATCATCGTTTTCAGCTACCTTGAAAAAGCCCTTCATGAAAGACCTGAGCAGGCCCTAATAAAGAAGATGAAGCAGAGGAGCAGTTTAACATTCAGGAGGGAAAATGAAGGTCAGTGACCCCAAGAATGAGGTTCTTCCAGATGTTCCAGACAGTTGGAGACTCGACTTTACAGATGATTTAAATGCAGTCGTTTAAATGAATGTCTGAACTCTACTGATGTGTGTGTTTGCAGTATTTCTGCTGTTTATGGTTTATTTCTGCACTGGTGCGGGGGTGAGTAAAGACTCCAAAGTACCTATAATTCACTGTATGTTCAGTAACTGATTGATCAGATTGACAGATTAAACGTTTAATATAAAGAAGGAAGCATTTGATGTATAACTGATCTGCAGATCTGGAAATGGATCGTGAGACAATCAGGATGACCAGCCCTTTTTCTTGCAGTGGTACTTTCCCAGGAGTTCTCATACAGTCTCTTTTTTTATATCCAAATTAGGACCACCATACGGATGCAGTGTAGACTGTTTTCAGTCTGTTTTGTTCTCCGTGGGGCCTTCCGTCAGGAGTACGGGTTTTATGTTCGGAACGTTTTACCTAAGCGTGCTCCCCTTCAGCAGCTCTCCATCACTGAGGGCACATACACTATGTAAGTCTTTCTCTGATTTATCAGATATCAAATTTCAAACCAAAGCTTCTATAAAAGCTCCTTTCTCTGTTCTCACTAATCACTTCATGCATCAGATGATAGAAGAGCTTCTTGAAGTGTTCAGTCTGTTTCATCAGTCTGTTAATGTGCTGATTCATATTAGCTTTAATATGTCTGTCTATTCTGACTGATCCTAATAGGAAAGGAGATGGACGCCATTTGACTCAGCAGTGAGGTACAGAAGGGGAATTGTAGCACACACTAGTGCATCTCAAAAATACAAGATTCTAAAATAGTGAACCAGGGTTCTTGGTATCTGATGTTACATTTTTAATAAAATATAATTAAGTTTGTAGTTGATTTTTTCCAATGAAAGCAAACCAGTAACAACTGTAGATATGATTATTTCTGTGTGTATCTTACACTACTTCTCTTTTTTTCACAGTTACTGAATTTCCAGGCTAGAAGACTAGCTAAGACACCCGGCCTGGATGAGAGAAACATCGCATGGCGTAGGCCTCATCTACGCATTGGCATACACCCCAAAATATTGCCAGTGTGAAATGCAGAGCTGAAATCAACCCCAGATACACTGAACACTGGCCCTGAGTCAGATGCCTAGAGACTCTAGTAAGTGTTCACACAGTGTGTGCTGATTGCTGGAGATGGCATACAGGTGAGTATGAGACCAGTAGGTGAGTTTGAGACCAGTAGGTGATCAGAAGGTCAGGCTGGCAGAGTGCTGTTAGATGTTATTGGCTTGCTATCTAGTGTCGACTAGAGGAGGACAGGTTCTCCTTTTGAGTCTTGGTTCCTCTCAAGGTTTCTTCCTAATGCATTTAGGGAGTTTTTCCTTGCCACTGTCGCCCTTGGCTTGCTCACTAGGTGTCTGGACCTGGATTTCTGTAAAGCTGATTTTTATACCATCTGTCATCAATAGCATTTTACATGCCTTCTTTAACTCCGAGGCAGGTATTATATTCGGAACATTTTACTGAAGCGTGCTCCCTTTCAGCAGCTCTGCATCAGACTGAGGGCACATAAACTATGTAAGTCTTTCTCGGATTTCTCCACTGTGATATCAAACAAAAGCCTTTATGGTCAATGGAGCCAGTTCACCCCTTCCTGGTTTGGACAGGCCAGGTGGGCAATGTTCTTGAACTACAGATCACAGTGCTCATACTTTCTGCAGTAGTAGTATTTTTGAAGTGGTCACAGTTGTTTTGTTGTTTTCATCACAGATTCATGAAATCAGCCGTTTTCAGCAACCATGCAAACGTCACTCCTAAAAGTCCTGAGCAGGCCCTTATAAAGAAGATGAAGCAGATCAGTCGGTTTCCATTCAGAAGGGAAAATGAAGGTCAGTGACAACAAGAATGAGGTTCTTCCAGATGTTCCAGGAAGTTGGAGACTCCACTTTACAGATGATTTGAATGCAGTCGTTTAAATGAATGTCTGAACTCTGCTGATGTGTGTGTTTGCAGTATTTGTGCTGGAATACTTTCATGAAAACCTCTGATATGTTTTTCTGCTGTTTATGGTTTACTTCAGCACTGGTGCGGGGGTGAGTAAAGACTCCAAAGTACCTATAATTCACTGTATGTTCAGTAACTGAATAGATCAGATTGACTAAAGAAAGGTTAAATATAAAGAAGGAATCATTTGACGTAAAATTAATCTGCAGATCTGGAACTGGATCATCAGATGATCAGGATGACCAGCCCTTTTACTTGCAGGAGTACTTTTCCAGGAATTCTCATACAGTCCCTTTTTTATATCCAAATTAGGACCACCATACGGTTGCAGTGTTGGCTGTTTTCAGTCTTTTGTTCTCCGTATGGCTGATGTGGTCTGGTGCCTTCCCTCGGCGCCTTGTAATAGACAGCCAAAAGCTGGAGTATGGGTATTATGTTCGGAACATTTTACTGAAGCGTGCTCCCCTTCAGCAGCTCTGCATCAGACTGAGGGCACATAAACTACTTAAGATTTATCCACTGTGCAAAAAGATGAAGATGATGAGCAGTTTTTAATTCTGGAGGGAAAATGAAGGTCAGTGACAACAAGAATGAGGTTCTTCCAGATGTTCCAGACAGCTGGAGACTCCACTTTACAGATGATTTGAATGCAGTCGTTGAAATGAATGTCTGAACTCTGCTGATGTGTGTGTTTGCAGTATTTGTGCTGGAGGGTACATAAACTACTTAAGTCTTTCTAAGATTTATCCACTGTGCAAAAAGATGAAGATGATGAGCAGTTTTTAATTCCGGACAGCTGGAGACTCCACTTTACAGATGATTTGAATGCAGTCGTTGAAATGAATGATTTATCCACTGTGATATCAAACCAAAGCCTTTATGGTCAATGGAGCCAGTTCACCCCTTCCTGGTTTGGAAAGGCCAGGTGGGCACTGTTCTTGAAGTACAGATCACAGTGCATACAGTTTCTTTTTTTTATATCCAAATTAGGACCACCATGCGGTTGCAGTGTTGGCTGTTTTCAGTCTTTTCTTCTCCGTCTGGGTGATGTGGTCTGGTGCCTTCCCTCGGCGCCTTGTGATAGACAGCCAAAAGCAGGAGTACGGGTATTATGTTCGGAACATTTTACTGAAGCGTGCTCCCCTTCAGCAGCTCTGCATCAGACTGAGGGCACATACACTATGTAAGTCTTTCTAAGATTTATCCACTGTGCAAGAAGATGAAGATGATGAGCAGTTTTTAATTCCGGAGGGAAAATGAAGGTCAGTGACAACAAGAATGAGGTTCTTCCAGATGTTCCAGACAGCTGGAGACTCCACTTTACAGATGATTTGAATGCAGTCGTTTAAATGAATGTCTGAACTCTGCTGATGTGTGTGTTTGCAGTATTTGTGCTGGAATACTTTCATAAAAATCTCTGGTATGGTTTTCTGCTGTTTATGGTTTACTTCAGTTTCTGCAGTAGTAGTGTTTTTGAAGTGGTCATGGTTGTTTTTTGTTTTCATTACAGAATCATGAAATCATCGTTTTCAGCTACCTTGAAAAAGCCCTTCATGAAAGACCTGAGCAGGCCCTAATAAAGAAGATGAAGCAGAGGAGCAGTTTAACATTCAGGAGGGAAAATGAAGGTCAGTGACCCCAAGAATGAGGTTCTTCCAGATGTTCCAGACAGTTGGAGACTCGACTTTACAGATGATTTAAATGCAGTCGTTTAAATGAATGTCTGAACTCTACTGATGTGTGTGTTTGCAGTATTTCTGCTGTTTATGGTTTATTTCTGCACTGGTGCGGGGGTGAGTAAAGACTCCAAAGTACCTATAATTCACTGTATGTTCAGTAACTGATTGATCAGATTGACAGATTAAACGTTTAATATAAAGAAGGAAGCATTTGATGTATAACTGATCTGCAGATCTGGAAATGGATCGTGAGACAATCAGGATGACCAGCCCTTTTTCTTGCAGTGGTACTTTCCCAGGAGTTCTCATACAGTCTCTTTTTTTATATCCAAATTAGGACCACCATACGGATGCAGTGTAGACTGTTTTCAGTCTGTTTTGTTCTCCGTGGGGCCTTCCGTCAGGAGTACGGGTTTTATGTTCGGAACGTTTTACCTAAGCGTGCTCCCCTTCAGCAGCTCTCCATCACTGAGGGCACATACACTATGTAAGTCTTTCTCTGATTTATCAGATATCAAATATCAAACCAAAGCTTCTATAAAAGCTCCTTTCTCTGTTCTCACTAATCACTTCATGCATCAGATGATAGAAGAGCTTCTTGAAGTGTTCAGTCTGTTTCATCAGTCTGTTAATGTGCTGATTCATATTAGCTTTAATATGTCTGTCTATTCTGACTGATCCTAATAGGAAAGGAGATGGACGCCATTTGACTCAGCAGTGAGGTACAGAAGGGGAATTGTAGCACACACTAGTGCATCTCAAAAATACAAGATTCTAAAATAGTGAACCAGGGTTCTTGGTATCTGATGTTACATTTTTAATAAAATATAATTAAGTTTGTAGTTGATTTTTTCCAATGAAAGCAAACCAGTAACAACTGTAGATATGATTATTTCTGTGTGTATCTTACACTACTTCTCTTTTTTTCACAGTTACTGAATTTCCAGGCTAGAAGACTAGCTAAGACACCCGGCCTGGATGAGAGAAACATCGCATGGCGTAGGCCTCATCTACGCATTGGCATACACCCCAAAATATTGCCAGTGTGAAATGCAGAGCTGAAATCAACCCCAGATACACTGAACACTGGCCCTGAGTCAGATGCCTAGAGACTCTAGTAAGTGTTCACACAGTGTGTGCTGATTGCTGGAGATGGCATACAGGTGAGTATGAGACCAGTAGGTGAGTTTGAGACCAGTAGGTGATCAGAAGGTCAGGCTGGCAGAGTGCTGTTAGATGTTATTGGCTTGCTATCTAGTGTCGACTAGAGGAGGACAGGTTCTCCTTTTGAGTCTTGGTTCCTCTCAAGGTTTCTTCCTAATGCATTTAGGGAGTTTTTCCTTGCCACTGTCGCCCTTGGCTTGCTCACTAGGTGTCTGGACCTGGATTTCTGTAAAGCTGATTTTTATACCATCTGTCATCAATAGCATTTTACATGCCTTCTTTAACTCCGAGGCAGGTATTATATTCGGAACATTTTACTGAAGCGTGCTCCCTTTCAGCAGCTCTGCATCAGACTGAGGGCACATAAACTATGTAAGTCTTTCTCGGATTTCTCCACTGTGATATCAAACAAAAGCCTTTATGGTCAATGGAGCCAGTTCACCCCTTCCTGGTTTGGACAGGCCAGGTGGGCAATGTTCTTGAACTACAGATCACAGTGCTCATACTTTCTGCAGTAGTAGTATTTTTGAAGTGGTCACAGTTGTTTTGTTGTTTTCATCACAGATTCATGAAATCAGCCGTTTTCAGCAACCATGCAAACGTCACTCCTAAAAGTCCTGAGCAGGCCCTTATAAAGAAGATGAAGCAGATCAGTCGGTTTCCATTCAGAAGGGAAAATGAAGGTCAGTGACAACAAGAATGAGGTTCTTCCAGATGTTCCAGGAAGTTGGAGACTCCACTTTACAGATGATTTGAATGCAGTCGTTTAAATGAATGTCTGAACTCTGCTGATGTGTGTGTTTGCAGTATTTGTGCTGGAATACTTTCATGAAAACCTCTGATATGTTTTTCTGCTGTTTATGGTTTACTTCAGCACTGGTGCGGGGGTGAGTAAAGACTCCGAAGTACCTATAATTCACTGTATGTTCAGTAACTGAATAGATCAGATTGACTAAAGAAAGGTTAAATATAAAGAAGGAATCATTTGACGTAAAATTAATCTGCAGATCTGGAACTGGATCATCAGATGATCAGGATGACCAGCCCTTTTACTTGCAGGAGTACTTTTCCAGGAGTTCTCATACAGTCCCTTTTTTATATCCAAATTAGGACCACCATACGGTTGCAGTGTTGGCTGTTTTCAGTCTTTTGTTCTCCGTATGGCTGATGTGGTCTGGTGCCTTCCCTCGGCGCCTTGTAATAGACAGCCAAAAGCTGGAGTATGGGTATTATGTTCGGAACATTTTACTGAAGCGTGCTCCCCTTCAGCAGCTCTGCATCAGACTGAGGGTACATAAACTACTTAAGATTTATCCACTGTGCAAAAAGATGAAGATGATGAGCAGTTTTTAATTCTGGAGGGAAAATGAAGGTCAGTGACAACAAGAATGAGGTTCTTCCAGATGTTCCAGACAGCTGGAGACTCCACTTTACAGATGATTTGAATGCAGTCGTTGAAATGAATGTCTGAACTCTGCTGATGTGTGTGTTTGCAGTATTTGTGCTGGAGGGTACATAAACTACTTAAGTCTTTCTAAGATTTATCCACTGTGCAAAAAGATGAAGATGATGAGCAGTTTTTAATTCCGGACAGCTGGAGACTCCACTTTACAGATGATTTGAATGCAGTCGTTGAAATGAATGATTTATCCACTGTGATATCAAACCAAAGCCTTTATGGTCATTGGAGCCAGTTCACCCCTTCCTGGTTTGGAAAGGCCAGGTGGGCACTGTTCTTGAAGTACAGATCACAGTGCATACAGTTTCTTTTTTTTATATCCAAATTAGGACCACCATGCGGTTGCAGTGTTGGCTGTTTTCAGTCTTTTCTTCTCCGTCTGGGTGATGTGGTCTGGTGCCTTCCCTCGGCGCCTTGTGATAGACAGCCAAAAGCAGGAGTACGGGTATTATGTTCGGAACATTTTACTGAAGCGTGCTCCCCTTCAGCAGCTCTGCATCAGACTGAGGGCACATACACTATGTAAGTCTTTCTAAGATTTATCCACTGTGCAAGAAGATGAAGATGATGAGCAGTTTTTAATTCCGGAGGGAAAATGAAGGTCAGTGACAACAAGAATGAGGTTCTTCCAGATGTTCCAGACAGCTGGAGACTCCACTTTACAGATGATTTGAATGCAGTCGTTTAAATGAATGTCTGAACTCTGCTGATGTGTGTGTTTGCAGTATATGTGCTGGAATACTTTCATAAAAATCTCTGGTATGGTTTTCTGCTGTTTATGGTTTACTTCAGCACTGGTGCTGGGGTGAGTAAAGACTCCAAAGTGCCTATAATTCTCTGTATGTTCAGTAACTGAATAGATCAGATTGAATGAAGAAAGGCTTAATATAAAGAAGGAAGCATTTGACGTATAACTGATCTGCAGATCTGGAACTGGATCATCAGATGATCAGGATGACCAGCCCTTTTACTTGCAGCAGTACTTTTCCAGGAGTTCTCATACAGTCTCTTTTTTTTATATCCAAATTAGGACCACCATGCGGTTGCAGTGTTGGCTGTTTTCAGTCTTTTCTTCTCCGTATGGCTGATGTGGTCTGGTGCCTTCCCTCGGCGCCTTGTAATAGACAGCCAAAAGCTGGAGTATGGATATTATGTTCGGAACATTTTACTGAAGCGTGCTCCGCTTCAGCAGCTCTGCATAAGACTGAGGGCACATAAACTACTTAAGTCTCTCTAAGATTTATCCACTGTGATATCAAACCAAAGCCTTTATGGTCAATGGAGCCAGTTCACCCCTTCCTGGTTTGGAAAGGCCAGGTGGGCACTGTTCTTGAAGTACAGATCACAGTGCTCACAGTTTCTGCAGTAGTAGTATTTTGGTAGTGGTCATAGTTGTTTTTTGTTTTCATCACAGAATCATGAAATCAGCCATTTTCAGCAACCGTGAAAACGCCACTCCTAAAAGTCCTGAGCAGGCCCTTATAAAGAAGATGAAGCAGATCAGTCGGTTTCCATTCAGGAGGGAAAATGAAGGTCAGTGACAACAAGAATGAGGTTCTTCCAGATGTTCCAGACAGCTGGAGACTCCACTTTACAGATGGTTTGAATGCAGTCATTTAAATGAATGTCTGAACTCTGCTGACCAGCCCTTTTACTTGCAGCGGTACTTTTCCAGGAGTTCTCATATAGTCTCTATTTTATATTCAAATTAGGACCACCATACGGTTGCAGCGTAGACTGTTTTCAGTCTTTTGTTCTCCGTATGGCTGATGTGGTCTGGTGCCTTCCCTGAGCGCCTTATAGACGGCCAAAAGCAGGAGTACGAGAATTTTGTTCGGAACATTTTACTGAAGCGTGCTCCCCTTCAGCAGCTCTGCTTAAGACTGAGGGCACATAAACTACTTAAGTCTTTCTAAGATTTATCCACTGTGATATCAAACCAAAGCCTTTATGGTCAACGGAGCCAGTTCACCCCTTCCTGTTTGGAAAGGCCAGGTGGGCACTGTTCTTGAAGTACAGATCACAGTGCTCACAGTTTCTGCAGTAGTAGTATTTTTGAAGTGGTCATAGTTGTTTTTTGTTTTCATCACAGATTCATGAAATCAGCCGTTTTCAGCAACCGTGAAAACGCCACTCCTAAAAGTCCTGAGCAGGCCCTTATAAAGAAGATGAAGCAGATCAGTCGGTTTCCATTCAGGAGGGAAAATGAAGGTCAGTGACAACAAGAATGAGGTTCTTCCAGATGTTCCAGACAGTTGGAGACTCCACTTTACAGTTGATTTGAATGCAGTGGTGGCTCAGCGGTTAGAGCGCCAGAATCTCCATAACAGGGTTGTGGGTTCGATTCCCGGGCTCGGCAAGCTGCCACTGTTGGGCCCTTGAGCAAGTCCCTTTACCCTCTCTGCTCCCTGGGCGCTGGAGTTGGCTGCCCACCGCTCTGGGTGTGTGTGTACTCACTGCCCCTAATACACGTGTGAGTGTGTGTTCACTACCAGATGGGTTAAATGCGGAGGACACATTTCGCTGTACAGTGACAAATACATACACCTTTACTTTAAATGAATGTCTGAACTCTGCTGACCAGCCCTTTTACTTGCAGCAGTACTTTTCCAGGAGTTCTCATACAGTCTCTATTTTATAGTCAACTTAGGACCACCATGCGGTTGCAGTATTGGCTGTTTTCAGTCTTTTCTTCTCCATATGGCTGATGTGGTCTGGAGCCTTCCCTCGGCGCCTTGTGATAGACGGCCAAAAGCAGGAGTACGGGTATTTTGATCGGAACATTTTACTGAAGCGTGCTCCCCTTCAGCAGCTCTGCATCAGACTGAGGGCACATAAACTATGTAAGTCTTTCATGGATTTATCCACTGTGATATCAAACCAAAGCCTTTATGGTCAATAGAGCCAGTTCACCCCTTCCTGGTTTGGACATGCCAGGTGGGCACTGTTCTTGAAGTACAGATTACAGTGTTCACAGTTTCTGCAGTAGTAGTGTTTTTGAAGTGGTCATAGTTGTGTTTTTGTTTTCATCACAGAATCATGAAATCAGACAGTTTTAGCAACCTTGAAAACGCCCTTCATGAAAGTCCTGAGCAGTCCCTAATTAAGAAGATGAAGAAGAGCAGCAGTTTTCCATTCAGGATGGAAAATGAAGGTCAGTCACAACAAGAATGATGTTCTTCCAGATGTTCCAGACAGTTGGAGACTCCACTTTACAGTTGATTTGAATGCAGTCATTTAAATGAATGTCTGAACTCTGCTGACCAGCCCTTTTACTTGCAGCGGTACTTTTCCAGGAGTTCTCATACAGTCTCTATTTTATATTCAACTTAGGACCACCATGCGGTTGCAGTATTGGCTGTTTTCAGTCTTTTCTTCTCCATATGGCTGATGTGGTCTGGAGCCTTCTGGCGGCATCTTGTGATAGACAGCCAAAAGCAGTAGTATGGGTATTTTGATCAGAACATTTTACTGAAGCGTGCTCCCCTTCAGCAGCTCTGCATCAAACTGAGGGAACATAAACTACATAAACCCAGTTGTGTCTTTGTTTTCATCACAGAATCATGAAATCAGCCATTTTTAGCAACCTTGAAAACGCCCTTCATGAAAGTCCTCAGCAGACCCTGACTAAGAAGATGAAGAAGTTTCTCTCATCCAGGTAGTTGAAGCCGAGTGTCTTGGCTAGTCTCCTACCCTGGCAATTCAGTAACTGTGAAAAGAGAGAAGTAGTGTAAGATACACACATATCTACAGGTGTTACTAGTTTGCTTTAAAAAAAAAAAATTTCATTGAAAAATCAACTACAAACTTAATTATACTTTAATTTTTATATTGAATAAAAATGTTTATTATGTAACATCAGATACCAAAAACCCTGGTTCACCATTTCAGAATCTTTGTGTGTGCTACAATTCCCATTAATGAATAACAGTATAAGTATAAGTAAATAACGTAGTATAAAATTTAATAATACAATTTTATTAAATAATCATTTAATTTGTTGTTCATATTCAGGCTAATTTATGACTGCATTGATTTGTTCTGTACCTCACTGGTGTTCATAAATCTGCTGAGTCCAATAGCGTCCATCTCCTTTCCCATTAGGGTCAGTCTAAACTTCACCTTTCACTGGGCTGAAAAAGAATAGTATAGTATATAGAATATATAAGAATAGTAATACTATTACTGCTAAAACCAAACAGCTGCAGTACAAAATAGACAACAGCTCACCACAAAGGGGAAGGCAGTCTGGTGGACTGAATTTACAATGATGGCAAGGGAATGGGGGGGCAGGCCCAGTATGCAAATAGATGGCCATAAGCCAATGGGAACAACTCAATGCAGTCAGTCAGCTAGTACAACTCAACTGAATAAATTCATCTTAACTCAAACTCAAAATATGACGACAAACTGATCTTACACAAATGAACTGAGTGTGTATCTCAACTCTTCATTTTAGAGTTAGTTTGAGTTAAACAGCTTAAGTTATCTGTCTAGTATTTCAGTTATGGTACGTTAATAAATTCAGTAAGAAGTGCAGTTAGGCTTTACAGAGCTACAGTTATGGTTTGAGCAGCACTAAACTACAGCAGCCATGTCTTCACCTTCATGTGTTCCTCAGTGACAAGCAGTGAAAACTTTACTCTGAACAGAGAACACACACTGAAGCTGCTGACTGTGTGTGTGTAAAACCGTGATCGGGAGGGAGCGTCTCTGCTCTCCGTGAACAAATGTGCTCACGCCATCGCTGGGCTGTGAGGAGCGTGAGCTCGACTCTCCCTGCGCATGCAATTACTCAACATGCTCAGCACAGCATTAAGGAGTCATTTTCAAGGAGGTTTCCCAAAACTGTGAACATGACAAACAAGGTCACTGTTTTAGGCACTTTATATTGTGTTGGGCTGTTGCTGTCTTTTGGCAGGAGGGTTGACTGACTTTGAAGAAATACTCTAAATAATCATTCTGCATGAAAGCTATGTTTTTGTTCTGAAGTTGCGAAGTGGGTGGTACCCCACACAGTTCAGTGGACACCACTGCAGATGAAAGTGAAGTATACACCTCTACTGTAGATGAACAGGCATCATCCAGCACCGAAGACACCCTTCTCCCTGCATCATGCAGCACTGCTATATGGCTAGTGCCTGTTCAAGTTCCAGAGTTTTTTTTGAGACATTGAGTTTATCCTTTCAGAGGCAAACAAGTCATATCATGCCTCTCGAACACACTTCCAAGAGGAAAGTGTTAAATCAGCAATGATGCAAAAAGCATATTCTCTTGCCAAAGCCATATTCTCTTACACTGCCTACCCTTCCATGCTTTAAGAAGCCTGGGTCCTTTTTAGGGATGTGTGGCTGGCAACACAAGATGCACAATTATCGTGCAAAGCTAAAATCGTGACAATATGTTTATCCTGAAATTGAAGTAAATACTTTAAATAGGAAGTTACTACATCCCCAACCAAAAATGTGAAAAGGCCAAAGAATGCAGAGGTAAATTACAATTACTATTATTAAAATATCTGCATCCTGTTGGAGAGGAAGAGGACTGAGTTAGTTGATGAAATGAAGAAGAACAATGCTAAGGTAATCAAGGGGAAAAAATGTCCAAAACCTTTTCAAGAGTGAAGGTGGTGACCCTCAGCCCAGCTGTCAGTACCTTCAAAGAGAGATGACCAGCATTACTCAGTGAGGCTCAAGTAAGGATGTTGTAAGGATGGTTATTTTTTTCCACCAAGGTCTCTTGTTTATCTCATTTGTCTCAGTGCCCGGGAGTGCACAACTTCAGCCCAGTAGTAAAGCACAGTTTAATGGTTTATCTACTCAAACACACCTGATTGCACCTGTTAATTAACAGGTTCAGTTTTAAGTAGGGAAACCTCCAAGCAGTGCTGGACACGGGCCCTCCAGGACTGAAGTGGTGCACCTTTGCTATACATGGTCCCTTACTTACTAAATACATAAATTAAACCGGCATTAAACAGGCATTTCAGAATTGGTGACTGTCATTTGAGAAAGCTTTTGTATTCTTATTTTATCTCTTAACTCATGTACATCAAAGAGGAGTTCTGACGTATTATCGTATCAGATGCATCCTCTCCTAAACACTACATTAGTTATGTTTTTGTTTTTTATTTTTTACAAAAGTGCCAAGAGTAATTTACAGAAGCATTTCCTGTTATTAAAATGCACCTCATTACAGTCTCAAAGTATTAAGAAAATAAGGGATGCAGTTGTCTGTTGCCTCATGGAGTACCTTGGAGAACACTAAAAAGACCTCTTCCATGACTGCTAGGTATGTTATTAAATTATTAATCAACTTGAGGTATTCACAGGGTTACACATATGGTTGCCCTTAACGTAAACTATTGTTTAATTTTTATATCAATCACAGAACTGTAACATCAGGGTATTCCCTGCCCTTTACTTAATTTTATGTTTATTATTATTTAAACACACATTGTTTGGTATCTTTCTAGTGTAATCTTTGCCAAACATTAACATTAAACAACAACTTGTCAAGCAAAATTTCTGATCACATATGTAATTCTTAACATGTAAGACCTATATTGCAAATATGAGGATGAGTAACACAATTATTAAAATCTGAATGATTCACCCCTTTATTCAGGTGGTCTAAGGTCTTTCTGTCCTGCAGGTAGTGGTCTGATCCATCATGAATACTTTCAGATGTGTAGCAATGGGTTAGATTAATAAATGTTTTATTGTGGGACACTGGGGTCAGCCATTCAGGTTTTGCCTTTAATTTGTACTAGCATGCTGAAGAATACAAACAAATGTTTATTTAGAAATTAATATAGCATAAATATATTGTTAAAATTGTTCAATTGTAAAACATTGCGTTTGTTAAACGTTGAATGGGTGTGGAAACAAAACCAAAGCGTGTTTGCTGTTAATGGGATTGAGTATTCAAACGTTTTCTGGAGCTTGAAGAACAAAGCTGCTCATGAATGTCCACAGCCTTAAATGTAAGCTAAATTAACTAATGAACTGTTTTACCCATATTAGGGCACACACTGTTTTCTTGTGTAACGTTTTTTCCTCCCCTCCTGGATATGGCTATATCAAGAATCTTTTGTTGTAGCTGACTATGCATAGAAAAGAACATTTTGTACTTTTTTATTATTAGTATTGTATCCTGTGTCTGATTATTTATAGATCATATGTTACTCACTTATTATGGCCATTTGTTGTGAAATGTATTGAGAAATGTTAAATAGACTTTACTTTTTTATTATAATGTGTCAAACATGTTACATTTAGGTAATTTTCATACAAAATATGGGGTGAAATCTACCCAAACAAACTAAGTGCAATTTGTTACCTCAATTATAAGTAGATTCTATATGTTGAAGTTTTCCTGAAACGTGATTGTTAGTAAAGAAGACAAGGAGACGGACAGAGCGCAGAGTAGTGGCAGTTAAAAGTGGTCCGAAAATGAGAGGCGTCATTTTTTCTTTAAACTTCTTAAGAAGTCTGAGATATATTTTTCACAAGAACTGACAAATCACAAACAGCTAATCACGACGAGCCTTTAAACAGGCTGAGATATGAATTTTCTTCATGATCGAGGTAAAGAGGAAAAATCAGTTTATTTGTACTTCTGGGTGCATATGTAACGACCACCGTTTGGCCATCAAGCAGTCAGACACAAGGCTCGCTTTCCGCTGTTTATTCTGAAAAGATATAAAGATTTTATAGTGTGTTCATCTTCTCTTGTCTTAGACGGCTGCAGAGCACACAAGCGTCCATCTCAGAGCTCTCACTCATCTGAGCTTACAGTATTTCTTTTAACACAGCAATTTTCATAGTCCCAGAACAGGCACGAGATCATATAGTTTGTTCACATTATAAAAAACCCAAAACTACAGAGAAAAGTGATTATTTTCTTATTGCACAAAAGAACAAACTGCAGAACTAATAAACCCTCTTAGTGCTGCGTGGCTAGCAGCAGCAACATGCACTGCGCATTTCTGGAGGGGACAGATTAGGGAGCACATACCTGAGACAGATTTTATAGTGTTCATCTTCTCTTGTCTTACACGGCTGCAGAGCACACAAGCTGAACATCTAAAAAAATGAAATGAGCAGAAATGAGAGGTTTATTTATTTTCATAATCCGACTTTGCTGTCGAGAGGAAGTTTAGGCTAGCACTAGCTATTTTGCTACCATGGCTCAGTTAGCTGAAGCACATGTCTGAGCAGTAATTCGATAAAAACAGCATTTATAAGCACAACTACACTCTGAAAATTCACCACCTGCTCATATAATGTGTTAGAACAATGTTTTATAGAATTAATAACGAATTAAATTCAATTAAATTATGTACTAATGAGGAACTTCAGCAGCTACACACCGTCCATCTCAGAGCTCTCACTCATCTGACGGAGGGACGCAGCAGCAGAGGGGCGTAGTCTGCAGTGACGTCACAGCAAGAGAAGAAAAGCTCCCTAAAAATAATTGTAAGCTTTTTTTAATAAAGACATAAATCACTATTTACATTTGTCCTGAACCCTTTTTACCAAAAATGGGGTCATTTTGGTGAAACTTAATATTTTATTAACTGTTTAATGTAACTCTGTTACACATAGACTAGTTTAATAAAATTCATACAACTACCTAAACCTAACAGATTTTCTATCCATACACAAGAACAACTAAACAACATTTTCATCAATCGCCATGTCATTCAATACTGCGACGTCAGCACTCTAGTGCACATGCGAGATGCTGTGCTGATTCACAAACATACAGCACCAAACAACCGCAAACCAGAATATACGGCATTTCAATCACTGCTGTACTCGACAGCCAGCATCAGACTATGATAAATCAGCTTATGCTGCAGTTAAACACTGTCTTTGAGGGGAAAACTTGATAGCTAAAACACTGATATATTCAAAAACATTGCAGAACATATAATGGTTTTTGGTAATACCATAGAGCAACCAGGCACATGACCATAATAGAATTTAGGGGCTGCAGACAAAGATCTTGGGCAGCAGAATTCTTCACAGAAAATATCATATCGTGGTCAGCAGTGAAAGAAGTGAAGCCACTCAACCGCCTTCAGTTTCAGAAATCTTGAGCAAAAAGATTGAAAGTAAGTTGTATGCGGATCTGGACCTTTTCTGAAACGTAATCATCAGTGAAGAAGACAAGGAGACGGACACACTGCAGAGTAGTGGAAGTAATAAGTGGACAGAAAGGAAAGCCAACGTTTCATCTTTAAATTTGAGGTGAAGCCCTTAAAAGGCAAATATTTATTTTTCGAAAAAACGAACAAATCACGAATAACAATTCCTGACAAGCCTTTAGAAAGGCTGAGAATTGCCTAGTCTGGACGACGATGGTGAAGAGGCAAAACTCACTAAAAACTGTATTTGTTTTCACCTAGGTGTACAGACTAATTTAGGAATAATAAAGTCATCTACCTCCACCGAAAAGAAAGTTTTTTTATTAAAGGTAACAACAAAAAAGTTTTAATCAAACTCCATTCCATTCCATTAGATGACGTCCGTCCTCTTCTGCGCATGCGAGGTGCAATGCTGTATGCAGTGTATGCAGCATTTCAAACACGTGTATAGTGGAAAGCCAGCACCAAACCATTCAAAATCAGCAAATGTTGAGTTTAGAACAAGCTTTTAACCAAAGACTTTGTTAAAATCTAAATCACAAGGCAATTTTTATTATTTTCTTCACAGTCAAAAGTTTAAACACATTTCATTAGTATTTGGTACTATTGGCCTTAGACTGTATGACTTGGGTCAAACGTTTTGGATATCTTTCCACAAGCTTCTCACAATAGTTGGCAGGAATTTTGGCCCATTCCTCCTGACAGAACTGGTGTAACTGAGCCATGTTTGTAGGCCGACTTGCTTGCACATGCCTTTTCAGCTTTGCCCATATATTTTCAATAGGATTGAGATCAGGGATGTGTGAAGGCCACTCCAAAACACTGACTTTGTTCTCCTTAAGCCACTTTGTAACCAGTTTGGCAGTATAGCTCGGATCATTGTCCATTTGGAAGACCCATTTGCGCCCAAGCTTTAACTTCCTGGCTGATGTCTTGAGATGTTGCTTCAGTATTTCCACATAATGTTCTTTTCTCATGATGCCATCTATTTTGTGATGTGCACCAGTCCTTCCTGCAGGAAAATAAACCTGCAACATGATGCTGCCACTCCCGTGTTTCACAGTTGAAATTGATGGTGCTCTTCTTGTAACAATGGCTCCCCCTCCTGGCCTCAGTTGGTTTTGCACATGGCCCAAGCCACATGCATCTGTGCTTCCCCTCTATGCTCTGTCCTCCACCTATGAACAACACTTGTGCTCATCTGAAGACTCAATAGGACTCTTTTTAAGTACTGTTTTCAGAATGTAGTTGAGAAGTCTGTTACCTAGCCTTAGTTCTGAGCCTAAGCATTGTACAGCTCTTCTGTGTTTTGGACCTTTGTTTTGTTTATGTTTCTGATGTATGGATCTGCCCTTCATCTACCTGCCTATCAGTGCTTTAACATATACCTGTCCTGATCATGAGAATGGTAAAGACTTTAATACATCAACTCTGCACATGCAGCCTGCCTCACTCAATTCATTCCACCTCTGTATTCGATAAGACTGTTTCCAAGCCATGTTTCTAGTTTAGTCAGCCACCACTATACCATGAGCTGAGCAAGTCTTAGAGGTGCCACATTATCTAAAGTAGTGTAAAAACTATTCTTTAAGCATTCGGTTATAAAATCTCATTCTGAAGAATTGGATGAAGCATTGTATGAAAGTGGTCATCTGGAAGGCTATGAATAAAACTACTAGATGTGGGGGATCTTATATTACGCTTGGCATAATAGTGTGGAGATATATTACAATATATTACAACTAAATTAAAGTTCATAAGAGATGAAACAGTGATCAGACACTACTGTGGCCTGAGGAAGAACAGCTGTATTGTCTACGCTTACACAGCAAGGGTCAGAATGATGTCACCAGTCTGGTTGTGGTAGTTAGTAGGTCTGTTTATATTTTGACTGAAGTTACATACTAATGCTGTTCTCAGAGGTTACTGTTCTTTATCAACGTGACCATTAAAATACCCTACAGCTATTCATTTGCCAGTAGACACCACTAGGTTTGAAGAGCTACAAGGGGCGACAAAGACTGCTCTCAAAAGTAGAACACTTGTCTAAGCCTAACTACAGTTAAAATGAACAACATTATTATACAGAATGCTGCATATTTATAATATAGGCTAATAGGTTTAAAGGGGAGATCAACCAGTTCAAAATTACTGCATAATTCAGTTGATGAGATGGAAGCAAAGATGGAGCAATTGAATCACTGGGGATCCCAAATGAGTCCCAACATCAACACAAATACAGTCACATCAAATCATAAATGTCCAAACCCAGCAGTGGATCTCAGATCTGCAATTCTAATGATGGTATAATAACTGTACATCTGAAAACATTCTCTCTCTCTCTAGAATTATGTGACATTCATAACTGCTTCACATAACTTCCAGTGATGAAGATTTTAGAGGCAATAACTTGTTCAGTCACCATTACCATGAACTATTTAATGAATAATACATTATTGATATTAATTGAATTAATAATAACTAACTTTTGCTGTTCACACAAGCACTGGATTAAACACAACAAAAAGAACGCTAATGTCAGGCCCTTGTTATCACCTCTCCCCCGGGGCGATCCCTATTTCTGTTTATGTTGCCCTGTTCTTTATTGTCTTGTATCGTCCATCCCTGCAAGTGTTTCCTTGTTTTCACTACCATGCCTGACCAGGCATGACAGCTAATGAAATATTCAGATGACAGTGAACTTTCAGTGACTGGTGTTTTGGGGCTAAACCCTCTTTTGAGTGACTGTAAATACTGTGTATATATAATGTTAGTTGAGGAGCAGTTAAAATTTGTCTTACATGCAGTAAACCTGCATAAAGCCAGAGCTTTGGATGAAACTGCAATTTTGGTTAATGTGGGTTACCTTGATCAGCTTAGCTAGTACTCGATGAAGTGCACCTACATGATTTTGTGTCTTTAAACTGGGAGAGTCAGATATCTATCTTAGTCACTGTGTATCTAAAAACATCATTCATGAATGAAGACTGTAGGAACTTAGCAATATTTAGGCTGTATTTTTATTTAAATTATGATTTACTAACTGAGGAATAGGTGTTGCACTCTCTCTTGTAACGATATTATATATTTAGGGTTGTGTTGGCAATAGAGCACTTCCATCAGCTCCTGCTGGGGGATCCCCAGAACTCCCCACGTGAACTAGAACCCCTGGGTTGAGCCTTTATAGGAATCCCTTCCGAAGAAATGACCCTTGATTTTCTCAACCGCAGGGCATGATCCTGCCTGAATGCGGTGGTGGGAAACAGGGAATGTCATAGAAGTGCCAGGCCAAACAGCAGTAAACCAAGAGACGACCCACTGCTGGACATCCTCTTTCTGTTCTGCAAATATGGGTGGAGCATACCCAAACTGGCACTCAAACTGGGACAGACCCATGGATGAATGTCATGAGGTGTAGTATGCGTTACTCTACCCACAACAGGCATTCTGATCAGGAAGAGGGGTTAGCGAGGGCCGGACACTGTAGGGAGTGCTCCAAGTCTTCATTGACCCTCTAGGTCTGGCCATTTGATTGGGGGTGGAAACCTGATGAGAGGCTTGCTTCCACCTTTAGTAACCTGCAATCTCCATCTGGCAAATTGGGGTGCCCTTTACAGGGGGTGCCCTGTCTAATAACTCATCCTAAGCAAACCCATGGGCTCGGACATGCTAAAGTTATAGCATGGCTGTCTCCCTGGACGACAGGGGTGTCGGTAGAGCAATAAACTTGCTTGCCTTAGACAAGTAGTCAACCATGACCAAGATCACGGTAATGCCCCTGGGAAGAGAGCAACACCGTGGCAAAGTCTATGGAGACATAAGACCATGGGCCAGAGAGGATGGATAACAGGTGAAGCAAACCTGCTATCAGATGTTCCAGACAGTTGGAGACTCCACTTTACAGATGATTTGAATGCAGTCATTTAAATGAATGTCTGAAACCAGTTCAGTTCCGGGATCCTTGTGGCAGGTACTTACCTTACAAGCTGCCACGTATGCCCACAACTCTTGGTCCAAGCATGGCCACCAGAACCTTAATGTACAGACCACCCACAGGTGTGCTATGAAGGGGAAAATTGCCCCAACTGCAGCACCTGGTCTTTAATGGCAGCACAGCCAATCACAAGTGCCACCTCCCAGATCTGACTCATTCCTAGGGGCCCGCCATACTGTGGCTTCTACCCCAAGCTGGATGGGAGATGCTATGCGGGCCTTGGGTACTGTAGTTGCTGGCGGCTGTTCCTTAGGGGAGGCCTCCTACTGGCGGAAGAGAACATCAGCATTGTTCCACCCAGACCTGTACGAAGATGCAAAGTCGAACAGGGTGAAGAACAGTGCCCAACTGGCCTTTCCAAACCAGGAAGGGGTAACTGGCTCCATTGTGCCACCACTCCTCTAAGGCCAGTATAACAGTCAGCAACTTATGATCACCCACATGGTAACTGAGACGTCTTCTAATTCAAGTTCGCCTGGACATCTTCGTAGTCCGAGGACACTAAAGACAGGGATTTTAGACTCGCAGGCTGAGAACCCATGCCGGCTAGTGCAGCATCAATAACATTCTCCGCTGCCTCGGAGTTAAAAAAGGCATGTAAAATGCTATTGATGACAGATGTTATAAAAATCAGCTTTACAGAAATCCAGGTCCAGACCCCTAGTGAACAAGCCAAGGGAAACAGTGGCAAGGAAAAACTCATTAAATATATTTTATTTAAATTATGATTTACTAACTGAGCAAAAGATGTTGCACTCTCTCTGGTCACGTTATTCAATTTAGGGTCATGGTGGCAATAGAGCACTTCCATAAGCTCTTGCTGGGGGATCCCCAGAACTCCCCAGGTGAACTAGAACCCCTGGGTTTAGCCTTTGTAGGAATCCCTTCCCAAGAATGACCCTTGATGTTCCCAACTGCAGGGCATTATCCTGCCTGACTGCAGTGGTGGGAAACAGGGGATGTCATAGAAGCGCCAGGCCAAACGGCAGTAACCCAAGAGACGACCCACTGCTGGACATCCTCTTTCTGTTCTGCAAATATAGGTGGAGCATAACTGTGCGAACTGTGATCTGTAGTTCAAGAACAGTGCCCACCTGGCCTGTCCAAACCAGGACAGGGTGAACTGGCTCCATTGACCATAAAGACCACATCAGCCATATGATGAAGAAAAGACTGAAAACAGCCAACACTGCAAACGCATGGTGGTCCTAATTTGGATATAAAAAAAGAGACTGTATGAGAACTCCTGGAACAGTACCGCTGCAAGTAAAAGGGCTGATCATGCTAATCATCTGATGATCCAGTTCCAGATCTGCAGATCAGTTATACGTCAAATTTTCCTTCTTTATATTAAGCCTTTCTTCAGTCAATCTGATCTATTCAGTTACTGAACATACAGTGAATTATAGGTACTTTGGAGTCTTTACTCACCCCCGCACCAGTGCTGAAGTACGTTGCAGTTCCGATTACAAAGACCATGAAGAGCAGAAAACCATACCAGAGGTTTTTGACGAAAGTATTCCAGCACAAATACTGCAAACACAAACATCAGCAGAGTTCAGACATTCATTTAAACGACTGCATCTTTAAAGTGGAGTCTCCAGCTGTCTGGAACATCTGGAAGAACCTCATTCTTGTTGTCACTGACCATCATTTTCCCTCCTGAATGGAAACCGACTGGTCTTCTTCATCTTCTTAATCAGGGCCTGCCCAGGACTTTCATGAAGAGCGTTTTCAAGGTTGCTAAAAATGCTATGACCACTTCAAAAATACTACTACTGCAGAAAGTATGAGCACTGTGATCTGTAGTTCCAGAACAGTGCCCACCTGGCCTGTCCAAACCAGGAAGGGGTGAACTGGCTCCATTGACCATAAAGGCTTTGGTTTGATATCACAGTGGATTAGTCAGAGAAAGACTTACATAGTTTATGTGCCCTCAGTCTGATGCAGAGCTGCTGAAGGGGAGCACGCTTCAGTAAAATGTTCCGAACATAATACTCGTACTCCTGCTTTTGGCTGTCTATCATAAGGTGCCGACGGAAGGCCCCAGACCACATCAGCCATACGGAGAAGAAAAGACTGAAAACAGCCAACACTGCATGGTGGTCCTAATTTGGATATAAAAAAGAGACTGTATGAGAACTCCTGGAAAAGTACCGCTGCAAGTAAAACGGCTGATCATCCTGATCATCTGATGATCCAGGTCCAGATCTGCAGATCAGTTATACGTCAAATGCTTCCTTCTTTATATTCAGCCTTTCTTTTTTACGAAAGTATTCCAGCACAAATACTGCAAACACACACATCAGCAGAGTTCAGACATTCATTTAAACGACTGCATTCAAATCATCTGTAAAGTGGAGTCTCCAACTGTCTGAAACATCTGGAAGAACCTCATTCTTGTTGTCACTGACCTTCATTTTCCCTCCTGAATGGAAAACATTCACTCCCATTCTGCTCAACCACCTTCATTCACAGCAGTCATCACAGGAACAACGCTTCACATTTTACACAGCCCAAGCCCAACTGTCTTTCTTTTCAGAGCCCTGACCAGACTAATGATGTCTCCAACGACCCAACACACAACTTTCACACACGCTCGCAGTGATGACTGTCATAGCGATGCTACATTACTTCTCGTTCTAATAACACACAACCTATTGCCCCAATCCAGAGAGAGTGGACACTTTAACTCTTTCTCACTAACACTCTCCTCTTTTGGGGGTGCCATCTCAACCTAGCTCAACAAAAAATAGAAATGAATAGAGACTGTGGGATGGCTTTTTGTCTTTACATAACGATGCAGTCAGGTGCAGAACTATTGGATTCTCTATTTTGAAAAGTGAGATTCTTTCATTGTAGCATACATTGTCTGTAGCCACCTAGGCTACATGAAATTGGTTTAAGAAGTAGCTTAGCCTAGGCCTAATCAGAATGCTGCTCACTGACTCACTTTTCACATGTTGGTGAGTGGTGGCTTTACAAATATGCCTAGAATTATTGGATTATCTATTTTGAAAAGTGAGATATTCTTTCATTGTAGCATACATTGTCTGTAGCCACCTAGGCTACATGAAATTGGTTTAAGAAGTAGCTTAGCCTAGGCCTAATCAGAATGCTGCTCGCTGACTCACTTTTCACATGTTGGTGAGTGGTGGCTTTACAAATATGCCTAGAATTATTGGATTATCTTGTAAAGAAGCCCAAAGTTGTATTGGCATAAGATAGATAATAGAGAAAATCATATCATTTTAAGAGGTGTGATTTTCTTAAACTTCTGTCCATTGTTCCTAACCACCTACGTACAAACTGGCTAACATTTTTCCAGGGCCAAAAAATAGCCTAGGTCTAGCCTATTACTCACCCAACAAACTATAATAACATAATAATGACATTACAAAACAGCTGCTGACTGTTTTTTTGGGGGGTTTTGAAAAGTGTTCTCACATTTAAGACTTTTTAGTTCAGAATGAAAGACGTACTGAAGTACTAATGTACCAAACGTACTGAACGTACTAATCTAGGCTTATGTTCTCATCCAGTCAGTGTACACAATGTCTTTTGAATAGCCGCTAGTGGTAAGGACATTATTATCTGATCTCACCTGCGTTTATAATAAAGACTAACGTGGTCGTAGAACATTAGCCAAAATGATTTTATTGACGTTTACTCATTTTATCAGATTTACCAGGGGGTTGGGTTGTTTTAGCCTACTCATTACATAGCCTCAGTTTTCTGAAAGCAGTCCAGCTTGCTGCAGGTTCTACTACATGTTCCCATCCACTGTGAATAGCACGGCCAGAACTGCCGTCGCCTCCTTCACTGTCATCAGCCACTGTTGCGTTTTCTCTCCATCTCAGAAGATCCTAATAGATTATGTCATGTTCATCCTTCATTGCACTGCACACTGGTGCAAAGAGAGAGGTGTGTCCAGCCCTGTGTCAGTAAAGAAAACAACCAATTGGAAACAAACACTTGCGCTGACTTTTATGCTGAATGTATTATGCAGGCAGGACCAACATAAAGGGGGAATGCTGGGTAAGATAATCCGTAAACACGGTAATAACTTTCACTGTTATGCCTATGAAATTGATATATCAGCTAAACCTAACGGGGACCACTCTTCTGTCCCACTCTGATTACAGGCTTTCTATTGATATTATTGTGGTTGTCTCTTTAACTATTTCTGCTACAGGTCACTCACTAAACATAAACCTTGTTTTAATCTTCATCTTTTTGCATGTGCTGAGGTGCCCTGTTTCTCCTGCTGTGCCCTGATGTTCGCTCAGCCTGGCTCTCCACTGCCCTGCTGTGTTACAGTTCTGCTCTGGAGTTCTGCAATGATCCACTCCTACCACACTCCATTGCTATACGTGCACATACTTAATCAGCATGGACTTTAACATGAACACTGAGCATATGTCCAGCACCTACTCATGCTTCATAACCTGTTCCTACATGAGCTATAGCCTTTCATTGTCTATCTGTCTACTTCTTTGTGTAATGTTGTTTGCTTGTGCTGTGCGGGTCGACCTAAGCAGGTGGGTTCCTTGGACAGAGTCTTGTTTTCTCCCAAGGTTTCCTCCTCTAAGTATCCGGGAGTTTCTCCTAGCCACTGTCGCTACCACCTCCATTGGGGAGCTTCCTCATAAGAGGCGTGGTCCTGGATCTCTGCAAAGTGCTTTGTGACCACATTTGTTGTGAAAGGTGCTATATAAATAAACATTGAATTGAATTAAATTAGTGGTGATGCAACTCCTACTGACAACAAAAAAGCTCATGATGACGGTGCCTAGACCAGTGTTTGATGGTAATGATGAAGAGTAGATGAGGAAATATTTGTATTGATTGTTGCTATGCCTCCTCCTCTTTCTCCTTTTCTTCCTCTCTAATGAGGGCTGTGTATTTAAACAAGGCCATCCCCACAGACCACAGTTAAAGCCAACTCATTTCTGGTCTCATCAGTAATGAAGTTATTAGGTAAGTGTCAGAGAAGAAAGTGAACATTAGGTTGGTAGGAAAGACTATTTTAGCACCAATTGTATTTTTTTAATTCAGCTCTAGAAGAGGACGTGCTATGCTGCACTAAATGAGGGCAGCATCCTTCCTCTCAAAGCAAGAACAATTGTCTTTAAAGACTCATTGAGTCACGTGGGTTCTATTGATGTGTTCTTGGCATCTGGTTTAAACTAAACTCAACTGCTGTGATAAAAATATCACAGATCTGCCGGCAGCTAAAGATTAATTGAGAGGGGATTTTCCTGAGGTTAAGTGCAAGGTCACTGTAACTGAGGTGCATTTCGAACCTATTCTCTAAATGAACTTATTTTATTATTCTCAACTTCTGTGCCCTCCACCACGATCCTCTGTGAGCTTCAGATACATTTAAAATGAAGTTCACGTTATTTTATTATATACACGTAAATGAATGCTGCTCATTTTAATGGAGGTTTAAACTTTTAATTCTAGTGACTGATTAAAATTACTGCATAATTCAGTTGATTAGAAGCCATTAGGGAGCAAATTTTAATTAAAATAGGTTATTTTAGAGGAGCATGTTTCATGTCAGAGCACTCTGAATTACTTGATTTACATCAGACATTTGAAACAATTTCTGGTAAGTGGCTTCGGGGTTCTTTTTCATCAGGAAGAAGGGGGGTGGGTTAAGGCCATGTATAGATTATCGGGCACTCAACGCAATCACCGATAGGTCCCCGTTTCCTATGCCGTTGGTGCCTTCCGCTCTCGAGCAGCTGCGGGGAGCCTAAATATTCTTCACGTCGGCCCCGCTGTTGCGCCACCCCGATCCCCGTAAACCGTTTGTGGTCGAGGTGGATGCCTCCAACACCGGGGTGGGGGCGGTTCTCTCCCAAAGTCACAGGGAGAACGATAGACTCCATTCGGTGGCTTTCTACTCAAAGAAACTCACGGGGGCCGAACAGATTTACGGGGTAGGGGATAGGGAGCTCCTAGCAGTCAAAATGGCGCTCGGAGAGTGGCGTCATTGGTTAGAGGGTGCTGCCTACCCCTTCCTTGTATTAACGGATCACAAGAATCTAGAGTTTTGGAGAAATGCCAAGTGTCTGAACCCCCGGCAAGCTAGGTGGTCCCTGTTCTTTGCCAGGTTCAGATTTACGATCTCGTATCGTCCGGGCTCCTGCAATACCAAAGCGGATGCTCTCTCTCGTATTCACGGATTCTGCGGATGAGGGAGAGACCGCTCCAGCATCCATCCTGCCGTCGGGTGTCACCGTCACGGCAATTCAGTGGGACCTGGATACTGAGATAGACGAGGCCCTCAAACACACCACCGTGCCCCCATCATGCCCTGTGGACAAGGTCTACGTCCCGGGGGCTTTCCGGGAGAAGCTCATCGTTTGGGCTCATGCTTCTCCGACATCGGGTCATCCAGGTGAGGCCCGCACGTACTATCTGCTCTCTCCCAAATATTGGTGGATGAGGGCAGATATACATCGGGTAGTGGCATCATGCAGTGAGTGTGCTCAATGTAAGACCCCGAAGACGCTCCCGTCGGGGAAGCTCAAGCTCATGCATACCCGTTCCTGAACGTCCGTGGTCTCACCTGGCTGTCGACTTCATTACTGACCTTCCTAAGTCTGAGGGGCACACGGTGGTGATTACGGTAGTGGACCGTTTCTCAAGAGGGGTTAGGTTCATACCATTCTCTGAATTGCCCTCAGCAATGCAGACCGCTCAAGCCCTGGTAGACCACGTCCGCTGGAATTTCGGGATTCCGTAGGACATAGTATCTGACCGGGGGGCCCAGTTCACGTCTAAGGTATGGGGTGCCTTCTGTGAACACCTGGGGGTGAGTGTAAGCCTGTGCTCGGGTTATCACCCTCAGTCTAACGGCCAGTGCGAGCGCACTAACCAGGAGCTGGAGAAGTTCCTACGGCTGTACTGCCACGACTACCCCAGCGACTGGTCCCAGTATCTGGTCTGGGCTGAGATGGCCCAGAACTCACTGAGGTGCGCAACCACTGCTCGACCCCATACCAGTGTTACCTAGGCTACTAGCCTCTGCTGGCCCCCTGGACTGCCACGGAGACCCAAGTCCCAGCAGTGGATGCTTGGATGCAACACAGTTAAGCGGTCTGGACCGGAGCCCACCATCCAGACGTTCCGACTGGGAGTGGTTTGGTCCAGAGGAACGCTCCTGGGAACCGACCGATCATGTCCTGGACCCTGCGTTGGTCCGGGAATTCCACGAAAGGTTCCCAAGTAAGCCGGCGTCACGGACGTACCAGGAAGTCGCAAGCCCCCGTCCATGGGAGACCCTTGCGTCCGGAGAGATGGGACCCTTCGCAGGAAGTTCAGAGACACTGGATTTGGTTCGGCGCCATCGGGGGGGGGGTTGGGGGGGGTTAGGGGGGGTTATACTGTCACGCCCGCACCGCCGCACCCGCCCCAAAGGCGGTCCCGGGCCGCCGCTCACAGGCGAAAATGTTAATGAACCATGCCATGTTTATTCATATGAAGGACTTTTATGCTGAAATGGACTTTCGGGTTGACCAACCCAAACACCCCAACCCAAACACATTTAAGTAGGGCTAGAGCCAGCTGCTGGTTGCCGAGGATTACCCTTAGTGCACCACATGCACCCAGGTTATTCAGTTTACGGTAGAGACTCAGTATTCACCGGTCTGGTCTGTAGAGTCCATCCTCGTACAGAGGTCTCTCTCTCTACCTAGCTAGCTTAGCAGGGGAAGCTAACTAGCTAGGCTGCTCTTGCCTCAGGGTCCATTAGGGAGCTACTGCAGGTCTATCGCCAGGCTTCATAGGTTCAGCAAGCTGGGGTCCTGGAGCTCCGGGAGTGAGTGACTCTCCAGCTTGTTTCAGCAGTTAGCTCTCCTCACCGTCGGACCGGAACAGTCGTCTAGGTATGGCGGCTGACTCCTCACGCTCTCAAGTCTAGTAAGTTCAATGCGCCTGACTAGCGCTACTCTTTATGTCCTAGTTCTTAGTTTTCCCAAGCTCGGCTTGGAAGTTTGTTTCTGAGTAGCGGTATTGGCTCAGCCCTGGCAGCTAGCACAGCCCTAGTGCCTCACCAGCCCCAGGTGTTCTTTTGGTTTGCCCAGTATTGTTTGTCACGGTTTTGTTTAGTTATTCTTTATCCCTAGTAATTGGTGCTGCATTTCTGTTTTGTTTATGGTTTATTGTTGCCAATAAACTCCTCGCTTTGGTCCATCCCCTGCGAGTGTTCTCCTGTCATTGTCAGACCGAGTGGATCATTAGAGTAAGATGGCCATGTTTCTTTTTAATAAATGTTATTGATATTAATGTAATTATTAATCAATAAAGCAATGCTAACTGTGACTTTTAATAATATTCCTCAGAATAACTTTTGCTGTGCACACAAGCACTGCATTAACACAACAATTGGGTGAAATAAATACTAAATATTCAGATGACCGTGATCTTTAAGTGACTGGTGTTTTGGGGCTAAACCCTCTTTTGAGTGGCTGTAAATACTGTGGAAAAATATACTGTTAGTTAAGGAGCAGTTAATATTTGTCTTACATGCAGTAAACCTGCATAAAGCCAGAGTTTCAGATGAAACTGCAATCTCGGTTACGTGGGTTACCTTGATCAGCTTAGCTAGTACTTGATGAAGTGCACCTACATGATTTTGTGAGGAGTCTATAAAGTGGGAGACTCAGATATCTATCTTAGTCACTGTGTATCTAAAAACAGCATTCATAAAAGAAGCAAATTTAGCAATATTTAGGCTGTATTTTATTAAAATTATGATTTACTAACTGAGGAATAGGTGTTGCACTCCCTCTGGTAACGTTATTCAATTTAGGGTCATGGTGGCAATAGAGCACTTCCATCAGCTCCTGCTGGGGGATCCCCAGTTCTCCCCAAGTGAACTAGAACCCCTGGGTCTAGCCTTTATGGAAATCCCTTCCCAAGGAATGACCCTTGATGTTTCCAACCAAAGGGCATGATCCGGCCTGAATGCTGTGGTGGGAAACAGGGAATGTCATAGAAGTGCCAGGCCAAACAGCAGTAACCCAAGAGACGACCCACTGCTGGACATCCTCTTTCTGTTCTGCAAATATGGGTGAAGCATACCCAAACTGGCATTCAAACTTGGACAAACTGGGACCCTCTAGGTCAGGCCATTTGATTGGGAGTGGAAACCTGATGAGAGGCTTGCTTCCACCTTCAGTAACCTGCAGAAGACCCCCAAAACCATCTGGCAAATTGGGGTGCCCTGTCTGATAACACATCCCAAGCAAACCCATGGGCTCAGACATGCTTAAGTTATAGCATGGCTGTCTCCCTGGCCGACAGGAGTGTCGACAGAGCAATAAACTTGCTCGCCTTAGACAAGCAGTCAACCATGACCAAGCAGACCACCAGAACCGGATAAGCAGGAACTTTAATAAACAGGCCACCCCCAGGTGTGCTGTGAAGGGGATAAATTGCCCCAACTGCAGCACCTGGTCTTTAATGGCAGCACAAGTGCCACCTCCCAGATCTGACTCATTCCTTGGCTTCCACCCCAAACTGGATGGGAGATGCTATGCGGGTCTTGGGTACTGTGGTTGCTGGCGGCTGTTCCTTAGGGGAGGCCTCTTACTGGCAGGAGAGACCATCAGCATTGTTCCGCCCAGACCTGTACGAAGATAGAAAGTTAAACAGGGTGAAGAACAGTGCCCAACTGGCCTTTCCAAACCAGGAAGGGGTGACTGGCTCCATTGTGCCACTACTCCTTTAAGGCCAGTATGACAGCCAGCAACAAATGATCACACACATGGTAACTGAGACGTCTTCTAATTCAAGTTGGCCTGGACATCTTCGTAGTCCGAGGACACTAAAGACAGGGATTCTAGAATCGCAGGCTGAGAACCCATGCCTTGGAGCCCGGTGGACCAGCTCCAAGATGCGGGGGATCTGTTTAATGAGACCAGGAGCAACCAGAAAGCCCTGGCTGGTGCAGCATCAATAACATTCTCCGCTGCCTCTGAGTTAAAGAAGGCATGTAAAATGCTATTGATGACAAATGATGATAAAAATCTGCTTTACAGAAATCCAGGTCCAGACCCCTAGTGAGCAAGCCAAGGGCAACAGTGGCAAGGAAAAACTCCCTAAATGCATTAGGAAGAAACCTTGAGAGGAACCAAGACTCAAAAGGGGAACCCATCCTCCTCTGGTCGACACTGGATAGCAAGCCAATAACATCTAACAGCACTCTGCCAGCCTGACCTTCTGATCACCTACTGGTCTCATACTCACCTGTATGCCATCTCCAGCAATCAGCACACACTGTGTGAACACTTACTAGAGTCTCTAGCATCTGGCTCAGGGCCAGTGTTCAGTGTTTCTGGGGCTGATTTCAGCTCTGCATTTTACACTGGCAATATTTTGGGGCGTATGCCAATGCGTAGATGAGGCCTACGCCATGAGATATTTCTCTCATCCAGGTAGTTGAGGCCGAGTGTCTTGGCTAGTCTTCTACCCTGGCAATTCAGTAACTGTGAAAAGAGAGAAGTAGTGTTAGAGACACACAGAAATAATCATATCTACAGGTGTTACTGGTTTGCTTTATAAATATTATTTTTTTCATTGAAAAATCAACTACAAACTTAATTATATTTTATTTAATAATGTAACATCAGATACCAAGAACCCTGGTTCACTATTTTAGAATATTGTATTTTTGAGATGCACTAATGTGTGCTACAATTCCCCTTAACGAATAACATGTAGTATAAAATCTTTTAATTTGTGGTTTATTTTCAGGCTAATTTATGTCTGCATTGATTTGTTCTGTACCTCACTGGTGTTCATAAATCTGCTGAGTCCAATGGCTTCCATCTCCTGTCCCATTAGGATCAGTCTAAACTTCACCTTTCCCTGGGCTGAAAAAGAATAGACAGACATATGGTCTCCTAAAGCCATGCAATTTACTCCCCAAAATATGAATCAGCACATTAACAGACTGATGAAACAGACTGAACACTTCAAGAAGCTCTTCTATCATCTGATGCATAAAGTGATTAGTGAGAACAGAGAAAGGAGCTTCCATAAAGGCTTTGGTTTGATATCACAGTGGATTCAGAGAAAGACTTACATAGTGTACATGCCCTCAGTCTGATGCAGAGCTGCTGAAGGGGAGCACGCTTCAGTAAAATGTTTCGAACATAATACCCGTACTCCTGCTTTTGGCTCTCTATCACAAGGCGCCGACGGAAGGCCCCAGACCACATCAGCCATACGGAGAAGAAAAGACTGAAAACAGCCAACACTGCAACCGTATGGTGGTCCTAATTTGGATATAAAAAGACACTGTATGAGAACTCCTGGAAAAGTACTGCTGCAAGTAAAAGGGCTGATCATCCTGATCGTCTAATGATCCAGTTCCAGATCTGCAGATCAGTTATACGTCAAATGTTTCCTTCTTTATATTAAGCCATTCTTCAGTCAATCTGATCTATTCAGTTACTGAACATACAGTGAATTATAGGTACTTTGGAGTCTTTACTCACCCCAGCACCAGTGCTGAAGTACGTTGCAGTTCCGATTACAGAGACCATGAAGAGCAGAAAACCATACCAGAGGTTTTCATTAAAGTATTCCAGCACAAATACTGCAAACACACACATCAACAGAGTTCAGACATTAATTTAAACGACTGCATTCAAATCATCTGTAAAGTGGAGTCTCCAACTGTCTGGAACATCCGGAAGAACCTCATTCTTGTTTTCACTGACCTTCATTTTCCCACCTGAATGGAAAACTGCTGCTCTTCTTCATCTCCTTTATCAGGGCCTGCTCAGGACTTTCATGAAGTGCGTTTTCAAGGTTACTGAAAACGGCTGATTTCATGATTCTGTGATGAAAACAAAAAAACAACTATGACCACAACAAAAACACTACTACTGCAGAAACTGTGAGCACTGTGATCTTCTTATTGGAAAACCTGATGAGTTACCTGAACTCAAATTGTTTGATCAAGCCAATTGCAATTTAAGTTCAACAGCATTTCTTTTGTAACATTATTTAAGTTTAAATTACATCATGGACTGAACTGAACACAAACTAGGAACTGGTAAGTGTTTTATGAAGGTAACTAAAGGAAGTGAGTTTTAATTACTCGGCTTATGTTGATATTATGTTTAATAATTTTCAACTGGATTGCAGAGGAGAACAATAAGAATCATAATCCAGCACAGTTTACTGATCTCTCTGCTCTACCAGCCCTAAACCCTAAACTAAATAAGGATGAACAAAATCCACCTTTGATTATTTTCATCACTAAAACCAAGCAGCTGCAGCACAAAACAGGCAACAGCTCACCACATAGGAGAAGGTAGTCTGGAGGAATGAATTTACAATGATGGTGAGGGAATGGGAGGCAGGCCCAGTATGCAAATAGATGGTGCCAGAAGCCAATGGGAAAGGTGTGAGTTTTACTCATCGAGATTGTACAAAAACATAAGACACTCTCTAAAAGTCTCTAAAAGGGTGAAGAGTCTATGATGTTTACTGAACGGTAGGTTCAGGGTTCGTCAAATATGAAGGCGCTTCTTCTGAGAGCTGGGTCGTGTTTTTCTGCTGCTGAAAGAATTCGGTTCTGGTTCTGATTTGAACTGGTTTAAATGTGGATCTTACCTTTTGTAGGAGGTCGTCCGATCCGGGTAAACAGTCTATACGAGCGTCCTGCTCCTCCAACTTCTGACCATCAACTAGAGCAGCATGGACACGCGCGCCTTTGTGACGTCATAGACACTCTGGTAACTACGGAAACCGTAAACCGCAGCTTTCCATGAATTAGCTGAGAATAATGAAGACACTGAAGACCCCCTGAATCATCTATGTAGGACTTAAACAAAATTGAAGAGGACACAATCCACACTTACCAAATACCCAGACCACAGGACATGTCCCGTTAAATTGTGTTGTTACACTGTACAATTTTTACAGGTTTTCCCAAAACAACTTCCCTGTGTTTACAAATGACAGGAAAACTAAATTAGACTAAAAATGAAAATATTGAAAAGTGTAATTTATCACAAAAACTATAAATTGAATATATTAACATTTGTTTTTGACAGCTATTAGATGACAATCTTAACAAAACTAATTTTAAAAATAATCTAAATTGACAAAAAAACAGAATCTTCTTTCATTTTACAACATATCTTTAATTATGCTTAAATATACTTTTAATAATGCATATTAAAATATTTATCACTGTCAAACTCATAGAAAAACTGTTCATAATGTATGTAAAAATGCAAAGCACTGTCAAAAACATAAAAATACTTTTAATAATGCAATGGACGCTGACTGTTTTTGTTGGGGGGTTTAAAAAGTGTTCTCACATTTGTGACTATTTAGTTCAGAATGAAAGACATAGTGAAGTACTAATGTACCAAACGTACTAAAGTACTAACCTAGGCTTATTTTCTCATTCAGTCAGTGTACACAATGTCTTTGAAAAAGCCGCTAGTGGGAAGGACGTTATTAGCTTATCTCACCTGTGTTTACAATACAGACCAACGTGGCCATAAAACATTAGCCAATTTTGTTTTATATTGAAGTTTACTCATTTTATCAGATTTACCAAGAGGTTGGGTTGTTTTAGTCTAATCTCTTACTGTAGCATTCCCCATTTCAATTATGGTTTGAGACTTGACTGATGGTTCATGAAGTATTTATTGTTTGAAACCTTTGCACAAAGTCAGCTGAGCAATGATTACAGTAAACCACCGTAAGAGCCGAAAGGAAATAAAGAATACCATGAGAAGCTTGTCCATGTCTGCTTTGTTATTTAAACTTTCTCATATGATTAGCTTTAACCATATAACGTATGTAGGCCGATATAAACACGAACCAAAGCTCTAAAGGTACAGTACACCTACCTAAGTGTGTTGAAACTCATCCACAGTCCAACTGCATGTAAATGACCCAGTGCACAGTACCTTTACCAGCTTTAACAAAAAGGCTGACAAGTTTCAAATTACACACAACTATTACTGCATACTACATATATCGACTATATATGAGTTATTTTAGTGATATACTTTCACTATACACACCTTGTGCCTCTTCAAAAGGGGGCTTAAAAAACAGTCCTTGAGCACTACATGTGCACTTGTACTGGAGATTTTGCTTCTTCTACTACCGTGAATCTACTTTCCACCAATAACCGTCAAAAGTCTTCAAAATAAAAGTCCATTATTTTAGGTTCCTGAAGTCTATGCAAGTCACACAAAGCTTATTAACAAAAAATAAAGAAATAAATAATAAAAATCTCTTGGGTCATTTACAACGACTCTGTGACTGATTGGCATGACTGCTGTTTTGTTGCTTGATTTGTACTGATGTTTGTACACACATCCTGGATTTTGTTCCGACCTCTTTTTTGCAGATTCCGTACATATACCAACTGACCTGGTATCAACACGCTTACATCAGAGGGGTCACAACTTTGCGGCTTCCTTTTGCACCATACTTCTGCCAGCCGTGATCTTGTCAAAGTAAATGCGTGTTGCAAGATCTCATGATGGTACATCACCTAGTTCATCACTGATGTCAGCATGGGTTCTTTCATCAGCCCTAGAAGTCTGGAAGGCTCCTGGAGTCCTACCAAACATCCAAAAATATGATGAAAATCCTGTACTCTGACTCTCTGTGGTGTTATACACAAAGTAGTTTGTGGAGTGTTCTGTTGAACATCTCACATTGGCTATTTCCCAGGTAGTGCGGCTCTTTTTAATACCACACCCCGGCAAAGCAACCACACGATAACACACCATATTTATGAAACCATTCTCTGGTCAGAATACATCAGTCCTTATCATCACGTTTTCTCCTCCATCCTGTGAGGGTTCTAGTACAGTGAAATCAGTAGCAAGCACCTGCAAAGGTTCAGAGGCTGGGAGACTTCCCATCTGGAACTTTGCTTAACATGTTTTTACTTAACATGTACATCTTTGGCTATACAACACCTTTCACATATTTTACACCAATGTTCAATATCTCTGTGCATATTGGGCCAGTAGCAATGACGCCTCACCAAGGTACAGGTGCGTTCAACAACCTGGTGCCAATAATTATTATGGAGCTGCTTCAATATGGTGTCCTTCAACTGATCTGGAAGTAAAACTAGCTTTAATGGCCACATGTGTACATCCTCAGTTTTCCTATATAAAATAATCTCCATTTCCACCACACAGTTTCATTGTCTCACAAGTTCTTGTACCTCAGATGCTGTAAGTCTTTCTCCTCTTCTGCAGAATCCCAGGAATGATCCTATTACTGGGTCTGTCTTCTGCAGTACCTGCAGCTGAGACATAGAAAACTCAGGTAGTGTCTGCAAAGACAAGACCAAGGATAGCTCAGCATCAGGAAGTTGCTCTTTCTGTGCCATCCTTGCCTCCACTAGTATGGCTCTACCTATTGTGGTCAACTCCAGTATTTCTTCCGCTGATTCACTGCATACTACATGCTGCTTGGAAACAGGGCATCTGCGTTGCCATTCTGCGTTCCTGGGCGATAGACAATATCAAAGTCAAACATTCCCAACTGTGATTTCCGTGGTCCTGAAGGAACCTTGTTTCCTTTCACTGTGCACTCTGTATACAGTTAAAATGACAATAAAGCCTCTTGACTTGACTTGGCTTACCATTGAGCCTGTATCTAATAAACATTGTATATCTCCACCCAAATTCACACTCACCACTGGACTTTATCCCACCAGCTAATCATAACTGAAAGGCTTCTTTACATTTGAGCCTATTTGTCCCCGTCCTGCCACTGCACAACAGGGGGAATTAGTTTCCCACTGACTCTGCTACTTGTGAGGGCACAATGTGTGGGTCCTCCCCCTCCATTACTTGTCTACTTGCCAAGTGCAAAATAAGTTCAGCAATCAAATTTATTCTGTGGATACATTTGGGAAACCCAAAAAAGAACAAAAACGTGACTCAGCCCCCCAGCGAAGGCTACTAAATCTCAACCAGCATGGGTTCTATGCATAAACCTCCCCACTCACTCAATCTACCCATACATGTCCCGACTTTCACTTGGTCACACTGATTTATAATGGTCTGGTGCTGGCTGTCCAGTACAGCAGTGTTTGATGTGCTGTATAATCTGGTTTGCGCATGTTTGGTGCTGTATGTTTGTGAATCACACAAACAATCGTCTTTCAGAAAAGGTTCAGATCTGCTGTGAACATACTTTAAATCTTTTTGCTTTTAGAGTTCTGAAACTGAAGGCAGTTGAGAGGCCTCACTTCTTTCACTGCTGACCATGATATGATATTTTTTGTGGAGAACTCTGCTGCCCAAGATCTTTGTTTGCAGCCCCTAAAGTCTATTATGGTCATATGTCCCTGGTTGCTATATGGAATTACCAAGAGCCATTATATGTTCAGCAATGTTGTCGAATATTTTAGTGTTTTCGCCTCAAAAACAGTGTTTAAAAACGCAGCAAATGCTGATTTATAATGGTCTTTGGTTCTGTAGGTTTGGGAGGAAGCATTGCACCTGTATCATTAAAGTTAAATTAAACAGTTAATAAAATTTTGAGTTTCACCAAAATGACCCTATTTTTGGAAAAAGGGTTCAGGACCAATTTAAATAGTCATTTATGTCTTTATATAAAAAAGAGGGTTGCAGTTTTTTTTTTGGGAGCTTTTCTTCGCTTGCTGTGACGTCGCTGCGGACTGTGTCTCTGTTGCTGCCGTGCCTCCATCAGATGGGTGAGAGCTCTGGGATGGACAGTGGGTAGCTGCTGAGGTTCCTCATTAATACATAATTTAATTGAATTTCGTTATTGGTTCTTTACGACGTTGTTCTGACGCATTGTATGAGCAGGTGGTTGATTTCTCTGAGTGTAGTTGAGCTTGTGAATGCTGCTTTTATCAAACTGCTGCTCGGACGTGTGCGTCGGCTGGCTGAGCCATGGTGGCAAGGTGGCTGGCCAGAACTTGTTCTCGGCAGCAAAGTCGAATTGTAGAAATGGATAGACCTCTCATTTCTGCTCATTTCGTTTATTTTAGATGTTCAGCTTGTGTGCTCTGCGGCCCTCTAAGACAAGAGAGAATTAACACACTACAAAATCTGTTCCCTCCAAAAATGTGCAGTGCATTTTGCTGCTGCTAGCCACGCAGCGGCAAGTGGGTTTTTTTTTGTATTTGTTCTGCAGTTTGTTCATTGTGCAGAAAAAATGTTCACTTTTCTCTGTAGTTTTGGAATTTTTATGTGAACAAACTATACAATCTCGTGCCTGTTATGGTACTATGAAAATTGCTGTGTTAAAAGAAATACTGTAAGCTTAGATGAGTGAGAGCTCTGAGATGGACGCATGTGTGGTCTGCAGCCGTCTAAGACAAGAGAAGATTAACACACTATAAAATCTTTCAGATTTTCAGAATAAACAGAGTGGAAAGCGAGCCGTGTGTCTGACTGCTTGATGGCCAAACGGCGGTCGTTACACACCTCGCATGCGCAGTAGAGGACGGACGTCGCGGTGTGAAATGAAATAGAGTTTGTTTAAAACTTACTTTTGTTCCTGTTACTTAAAAATCCTTTAGGTTGAGGGAGTTGAATGTGTTGTTCTGGAATTAGTCTTTACAAATAGGTGAAAACAAATACAGATTTGTGCCTCTTCGCAATCATCGTCGAGGCTAGGCAATTCTCAGCATATTTAAAGACTTGTGTGAAGGATATTCCTCTGCTTTCTAATGCTTAACGACACGTGTAAAGGTGAAATTACAGTTCTGAGATTTTAACAAGTTCTAAATGCAACATATGCTGATCTGTAATGGTTTGGTGCTGGCTTTCCACTATACACGTGTTTTAAATGCCACATACACTGGATTGTGCATCTTTGGTGCTGTAGGTTTGTGAATAAGCATTGAATCTCGCATGCACAGTAGAGGGCGGACATTGCAGCCATTTTACCTGCAGTAAAAAAGAATACACTTTAAAACTAATTACATAGGATAAAGTTAACTTAAACTAGTTTTAGAACTATTACTGTTACTCTCAAGTGTATTTCTATGAAACGATTTTAAATTCAACAAAGCACCCTGTACAACAGTGACATTTTTTTTTTTTGGTTTTCAGCACAAAATTTCAGAATTGCAAATAAAACTACTATCAAACATCTGAGTTTCACATCCATACTAGATGAGCAATTCAATATTCCCCGTAGTTAATGTTTCCCGAGAGATCTGTACTATTAGGAGAGCACCGTTATTCTGTAGAATGCTATTGCATGTCCTACACTGCCGTCTCATGAGTACCTAACGCTGAAAGGGTGAAGCTTGAGGGGTTTTTCTTCTCGTTTGGTCAGAAGTGGCAAAACTGCTGTTTAAAGGACTTTGTAAAGTTAAGTGTGAACTGCACATGTCTTGCCTTCAAGTTGGCTGTTGTCACCATGAAACAGGGTATGGCCTGTTGAGAATGAAGTAATGTAAGTTCACACATTTCTGCCAAAAGTCATAATAAAAAGGTATGTGTGTGTAAAACATAATTACCAACAAGACACACAATGTCTAATTAGGTAAGATAGCTGACAGTTGCAGATTAAGATCATCGCCAACCAGCTCCATATATTCCCTGCTACAAAAACGAGCACAGAGCTCGGCAGCAGCAATTCCAGCACATTTCTGCACGCCATTACCCTGGTATAGAAATGTATAGCGCTGGTGGTCACCAAACACGATCATTTGGTTAAGGGGAATTTATTCAGTTGAATTATACTGGCTGACTGACTGAATTGAGTTGATCCAGTGAAATATGGAGACCTTTAGAGAGTGTCTTATGTTTTTGTACAACCTTGATGAGTAAAACTCACACCTTTCCCATTGGCTTCTGGCACCATCTATTTGCACAGTGGGCCTGCCCCCCATTCCCTCACCCTCATTGTAAATTCATTCCTCCAGACTACCTTCTCCTATGTGGTGAGCTGTTGTTTTGTGCTGCAGCTGCTTGATTTTAGTGTTGAAAACAATCAAAGGTGGATTCAGTAACTGATTGATCAGATTGAAGGTTTAATATAAAGAAGGAAGCATTTGATGTATAACTGATCTGCAGATCTGGAAATGGATCGTGAGACAATCAGGATGATCAGCCCTTTTACTTGCAGCGGTACTTTCCCAGGAGTTCTCATACAGTCTCTTTTTATATCCAAATTAGGACCACCATACGGATGCGGTGTCGACTGTTTTCAGTCTGTTTTGTTCTCCGTGGGGCTCCCCTTCAGCAGCTCTGAATCACTGAGGGCACATAAACTATGTAAGTCTTTCTCTGATTTATCAAATATCAAACCAAAGCTTCTATGGAAGCTCCTTTCTGTTCTCACTAATCACTTTATGCATCAGATGATAGAAGAGCTTCTAGAAGTGTTCAGTCTGTTTCATCAGTCTGTTAATGTTCTGATTCATATTAGCTTTATTATGTCTGTCTATTCTGACTGATCCTAATAGGAAAGGAGATGGACGCCATTGGACTCAACAGATTTATGAACACCAGTGAGGTACAGAACAAATCAATGCAGACATAAATTAGCCTGAAAATAAACCACAAATTAAATGATTTTATACTACATGTTATTCATTAAGGGCATTTGTAGCACACACTAGTGCATCTCAAAACTACAGGATTCTAAAATAGTGAACCAGGATTCTTAGTTTCTGATGTTATATAGTAAACATTTTAAATAAAATATGAAGCAGTTGAGAGAGAGAGAGACTAGGAAGAAGCAGGGGGAGAGGGGATGCTCTAATATTGTGTGCCTTTAGAGTGGCTGATCCTGACCTCGACTCTGCCCCACCAGCTCCTCCTCCGCAGCAACAGGGAAGCCAGCAACCCCGTGACAGCTCCTCAGTGGCAGCAGAAGCAGCTGGATCTCCACAGGCTCAGCAGAGCCCTTCATCACCACCACCACCAGAGGGATCACAATCTCAGATCTACCCAGATCTAGCACAGATGGCGGACTCCGTGGAGAGAAAAGTGACACCGACACCCTCCACTCCGGTCTCCCACCACACTCAAAGCCATGACCCACACCCCCTCTGGTAAGCCGTGCCTACCACATGGTGGGGATGATAAAGATTGCTCATGGGCGTAGCCATATGAGCAAAGGGGGGATAGTAGAAGCAATGCAGCAGCACTGGTATGCTAGAAGACTCACACAAAATTTTTGCTCAGCCTGTCTGGTGTGTGCACAGCACACATGCAGAGGAGCCACAGCTGGCCCAGCACAGCAAGCTGGACATCCACCAGCAACTGAACCATTTCAACACTGGCAAATTGATTTTGTCAAACTGACACTAGCTGAAGGGAAAAGATACCTTCTGTTTATGCATGTTCTCGAAATGGGTTGAGGCATTTGCCACAAGCAAGCAAGGCGCGCAAGCTGTAACCAAAAGCTTACTAACTGAGATTATTCCTATTATTATTCCTATTCCTAGGCCTTCCCAAGTGTGTTTCGAGTGATGATGGCACCCCCTTCATCCAAAAAGCAGCTAACTACTGCCCTGGGCATCGACATGAAAAAGCATTGCAGCTACCACCCGGCCAGTGCAGGGGCAGTAGAAAAGGCAAATGGCACCATTAAAGCGGGTCTTGCAATCCACTGGCCTTGACTGGCCAAAGGTGCTGCCCTTAGTACTTTAGCAAATGAGAACAAAATCCCAAGCAAGAATGGGATGCAGTGCATTTGAGATAGTGTTCGGAAGACGCAGCGCTAAGTGGGGTTTGTATTTGGTCTGCAGTTTGTTCATTGTGCAATAAGAAAAAAACGCTTTTCTCTATAGTTTTGGACATTTTTATGATGTGAACAAACTATACGATCTCGTGCATGTTATGGTACTATGAAAATTGCTCTGTTAAAAGAAATACTGAAAGCTCAAACGAGTGAGAGCTCTGAGATGGACGCTTGTGTGGTCTGCAGCCGTCTAAGACAAGAGAAGATGAACACACTCTAAAATCTTTCAGGTTTTCAGAATAAACAGAGTGGAAAGCGAGCCTTGTGTCTGACTGCTTGATGGCCAAACGGTGGTCGTTGCACACCTCGCATGCGCAGTAGAGGACGGACGTCGCGGTGTGAAATGAAATAGTTTGTTTCAAACTTACTTTTGTTCCCGTTAATTAAAAATCTTTTAGGTCGAGGGAGTTGAATGTGTTGGTCTTGAATTAGTCTTTACAACTAGGTGAAAAGAAATACAGATTTTTGCCTCTTCGCCATCATCGTCGAGGCTAGGCGATTCTCAGCATATTTAAAGCCTTGTGTGAAGGATATTCCTCTGCTTTCTAAAGCTTAACGACACGTGTAAAGGTGAAATTACAGGTACAGGTGAAATTCTGCTGATCTGTAATGGTTTGCTGCTGGCTTTCCACTATACACGTGTTTTAAGCTCCGCATACACTGGATTGTGCATCTTTGGTGCTGTAGGTTAGTGAAGAAGCATTGCATCTCGCATGCGCAGTAGAGGGCGGACGTTGCAGCCATTTTACAACCAAGCACCCTGTACCTGTACAACAGTGACATTTTTTTAGTTTGTTTTCAGCAGACCAGAATTACAAATTAAACTACTATCAAACGTCTGAGTTTCACATCCATATTAGATGAGCAGTTCAATATTCCCCGTACTTAATGTTTCCCGAGAGATCTGTACTATTAGGAGAGCACCGTTATTCTGTAGAATGCTATTGCATGTCCTACACTGCCGTCTCATGAGTACCTAACGTTGAAAGGGTGAAGCTTGAGGGGTTTTTCTTCTCGTTTGGTCAGAAGTGGCAAAACTGCTGTTTAAAGGACTTTGTAAAGTTAAGTGTGAACTGCACATGTCTTGCCTTCAAGTTGGCTGTTGTCACCATGAAACAGGGTATGGCCTGTTGAGAATGAAGCAGTGTAAGTTCACACATTTCTGCCAAAAGTCGTAATAAAAAGGTATGTGTGTGTAAAACATAATTATCAACAAGACACACAATTTCTAATTAGGTAAGATAGCTGACAGTTGCAGATTAAGATCATCGCCAACCAGCTCCATAAATTCCCTGCTACAAAAACGAGCACAGAGCTCGGCAGCAGCAATTCCAGCACATTTCTGCACGCCATTACCCTGGTATAGAAATGTATAGCGCTGGTGGTCACCAAACACGATCATTTGGTTAAGGGGAATTTATTCAGTTGAATTATACTGGCTGACTGACTGAATTGAGTTGATCCAGTGAAATATGGAGACCTTTAGAGAGTGTCTTATGTTTTTGTACAACCTTGATGAGTAAAACTCACACCTTTCCCATTGGCTTCTGGCACCATCTATTTGCACAGTGGGCCTGCCCCCCATTCCCTCACCCTCATTGTAAATTCATTCCTCCAGACTACCTTCTCCTATGTGGTGAGCTGTTGTTTTGTGCTGTTCATCCTTGTTCCTGCTGAAGTAAAGCTTTATAAACCTATTAGTTGTTCAGTAGTTTAGGATTGGTAGAGCAGAGAGATCAGTAAACTGGATTACGATTCTCATTGTTCTCCCCTGCAATCCAGTTGAAAATATTAAAAAATAATATGAACATTAGCAGAGTAATTAAAACTCATTGAACTGAAATGGTTTAGGCAATTGGCTTCATCAAACAATTTGAGTTCAGGTAACTCATCAGGTTTTCCAATAAAAAGATCACAGTGCTCAGTTTCTGCAGTAGTAGTGTTTTTGAAGTGGTCATGGTTGTTTTTTGTTTTCAGTGACCCCAAGAATGAGGTTCTTCCAGATGTTCCAGACAGTTGGAGACTCCACTTTACAGATGATTTAAATGCAGTCGTTTAAATGAATGTCTGAACTCTGCTGATGTGTGTGTTTGCAGTATTTCTGCTGTTTATGGTTTATTTCTGCACTGGTGCGGGGGTGAGTAAAGACTCCAAAGTACCTATAATTCACTGTATGTTCAATAACTGATTGATCAGATTGACAGATTAAACGTTTAATATAAAGAAGGAAGCATTTGATGTATAACTGATCTGCAGATCTGGAAATGGATCGTGAGACAATCAGGATGACCAGCCCTTTTTCTTGCAGTGGTACTTTCCCAGGAGTTCTCATACAGTCTCTTTTTTTATATCCAAATTAGGACCACCATACGGATGCAGTGTAGACTGTTTTCAGTCTGTTTTGTTCTCCGTGGGGCCTTCCGTCAGGAGTACGGGTTTTATGTTCGGAACGTTTTACCTAAGCGTGCTCCCCTTCAGCAGCTCTCCATCACTGAGGGCACATACACTATGTAAGTCTTTCTCTGATTTATCAGATATCAAATTTCAAACCAAAGCTTCTATAAAAGCTCCTTTCTCTGTTCTCACTAATCACTTCATGCATCAGATGATAGAAGAGCTTCTTGAAGTGTTCAGTCTGTTTCATCAGTCTGTTAATGTGCTGATTCATATTAGCTTTAATATGTCTGTCTATTCTGACTGATCCTAATAGGAAAGGAGATGGACGCCATTTGACTCAGCAGTGAGGTACAGAAGGGGAATTGTAGCACACACTAGTGCATCTCAAAAATACAAGATTCTAAAATAGTGAACCAGGGTTCTTGGTATCTGATGTTACATTTTTAATAAAATATAATTAAGTTTGTAGTTGATTTTTTCCAATGAAAGCAAACCAGTAACAACTGTAGATATGATTATTTCTGTGTGTATCTTACACTACTTCTCTTTTTTTCACAGTTACTGAATTTCCAGGCTAGAAGACTAGCTAAGACACCCGGCCTGGATGAGAGAAACATCGCATGGTGTAGGCCTCATCTACGCATTGGCATACACCCCAAAATATTGCCAGTGTGAAATGCAGAGCTGAAATCAACCCCAGATACACTGAACACTGGCCCTGAGTCAGATGCCTAGAGACTCTAGTAAGTGTTCACACAGTGTGTGCTGATTGCTGGAGATGGCATACAGGTGAGTATGAGACCAGTAGGTGAGTTTGAGACCAGTAGGTGATCAGAAGGTCAGGCTGGCAGAGTGCTGTTAGATGTTATTGGCTTGCTATCTAGTGTCGACTAGAGGAGGATGGGTTCTCCTTTTGAGTCTTGGTTCCTCTCAAGGTTTCTTCCTAATGCATTTAGGGAGTTTTTCCTTGCCACTGTCGCCCTTGGCTTGCTCACTAGGTGTCTGTAAAGCTGATTTTTATACCATCTGTCATCAATAGCATTTTACATGCCTTCTTTAACTCCGAGGCAGGTATTATATTCGGAACATTTTACTGAAGCGTGCTCCCTTTCAGCAGCTCTGCATCAGACTGAGGGCACATAAACTATGTAAGTCTTTCTCGGATTTCTCCACTGTGATATCAAACAAAAGCCTTTATGGTCAATGGAGCCAGTTCACCCCTTCCTGGTTTGGACAGGCCAGGTGGGCAATGTTCTTGAACTACAGATCACAGTGCTCATACTTTCTGCAGTAGTAGTATTTTTGAAGTGGTCACAGTTGTTTTGTTGTTTTCATCACAGATTCATGAAATCAGCCGTTTTCAGCAACCATGCAAACGCCACTCCTAAAAGTCCTGAGCAGGCCCTTATAAAGAAGATGAAGCAGATCAGTCGGTTTCCATTCAGAAGGGAAAATGAAGGTCAGTGACAACAAGAATGAGGTTCTTCCAGATGTTCCAGGAAGTTGGAGACTCCACTTTACAGATGATTTGAATGCAGTCGTTTAAATGAATGTCTGAACTCTGCTGATGTGTGTGTTTGCAGTATTTGTGCTGGAATACTTTCATGAAAACCTCTGATATGTTTTTCTGCTGTTTATGGTTTACTTCAGCACTGGTGCGGGGGTGAGTAAAGACTCCGAAGTACCTATAATTCACTGTATGTTCAGTAACTGAATAGATCAGATTGACTAAAGAAAGGTTAAATATAAAGAAGGAATCATTTGACGTAAAATTAATCTGCAGATCTGGAACTGGATCATCAGATGATCAGGATGACCAGCCCTTTTACTTGCAGGAGTACTTTTCCAGGAGTTCTCATACAGTCCCTTTTTTATATCCAAATTAGGACCACCATACGGTTGCAGTGTTGGCTGTTTTCAGTCTTTTGTTCTCCGTATGGCTGATGTGGTCTGGTGCCTTCCCTCTGCGCCTTGTAATAGACAGCCAAAAGCTGGAGTATGGGTATTATGTTCGGAACATTTTACTGAAACGTGCTCCCCTTCAGCAGCTCTGCATCAGACTGAGGGCACATAAACTACATAAGTCTTTCTAAGATTTATCCACTGTGCAAAAAGATGAAGATGATGAGCAGTTTTTAATTCCGGAGGGAAAATGAAGGTCAGTGACAACAAGAATGAGGTTCTTCCAGATGTTCCAGACAGTTGGAGACTCCACTTTACAGATGATTTGAATGCAGTCGTTTAAATGAATGTCTGAACTCTGCTGATGTGTGTGTTTGCAGTATTTGTGCTGGAATACTTTCATGAAAACCTGATATGGTTTTCTGCTGTTCATGGTTTACTTCAGCACTGGTGCTGGGGTGAGTAAAGACTCCGAAGTACCTATAATTCACTGTATGTTCAGTAACTGAATAGATCAGATTGACTAAAGAAAGGTTAAATATCAAGAAGGAATCATTTGACATAAAATTAATCTGCAGATCTGGAACTGGATCATCAGATGATCAGGATGACCAGCCCTTTTACTTGCAGCAGTACTTTTCCAGGAGTTCTCATATAGTATCTATTTTATATTCAAATTAGGACCACCATACGGTTGCAGTGTTGGCTGTTTTCTGTCTTTTCTTCTCCGTATGGCTGATGTGGTCTGGAGCCTTCTGTCGGCATCTTGTAATAAGACGGCCAAAAGCAGGAGTACGGGTATTTTCTTCGGAACATTTTACTGAAGAGTGCTCCCCTTCAGCAGCTCTGCTTCAGACTGAGGGCACATAAACTATGTAAGTCTTTCTCAGATTTATCCACTGTGATATCAAACCAAAGCCTTTATGGTCAATGGAGCCAGTTCACCCCTTCCTGGTTTGGACAGGCCAGGTGGGCACTGTTCTTGAAGTACAGATCACAGTGCTCACAGTTTCTGCAGTAGTAGTATTTTTGTAGTGGTCATAGTTGTGTTTTTGTTTTCATCACAGAATCATGAAATCAGCCATTTTTAGCAACCTTGAAAACGCCCTTCATGAAAGTCCTGAGCAGGCCCTGATTAAGAAGATGAAGATGTTTCTCTCATCCAGGTAGTTGAAGCGGAGTGTCTGGGCTAGTCTCCTACCCTGGCAATTCAGTAACTGTGAAAAGAAAGTAGTGTAAGATACACACATATCTACAGGTGTTACTGGAAAAAATAATTTTCATTGAAAAATCAACTACAAACTTAATTATACTTTAATTTTTATATTGAATAAAAATGTTTATTATGTAACATCAAATACCAAAAACCCTGGTTCACCATTTTAGAATCTTCCATTTTTCAGATGCACTAGTGTGTGCTACAATTCCCATTAATGAATAACAATATAAGTATAAGTAAATAACATAGTATAAAATGTAATAATAAAATTCAATTAAATAATAATTTAATTTGTGGTTCATATTCAGGCTAATTTATGCAGACTGCATTGATTTGTTCTGTACCTCACTGGTGTTCATAAATCTGCTGAGTCCAATAGCGTCCATCTCCTTTCTCATTAGGGTCAGTCTAAACTTCACCTTTCACTGGGCTGAAAAAGAATAGTATAGTATATAGAATATATAAGAGTAGTAATACTATTACTGCTAAAACCAAACAGCTGCAGTACAAAACAGACAACAGCTCACCACAAAGGGGAAGGCAGTCTGGTGGACTGAATTTACAATGATGGTGAGGGAATAGGGGGCAGGCCCAGTATGCAAATAGATGGCCAGAAGCCAATGGAAAAGGTGTGAGTTTTACTCATCAAGATTGTACAAAAACATAAGACACTCTCTCCATAGGGTCTCCATATTTCACTGGAACAACTCAATGCAGTCAGTCAGCCAGTATAACTCTCAGTATAAAGTTATGTTTTTGTTTTTTATTTTTTACAAAAGTGCCAAGAGTAATTTGCAGAAGCATTTCCTGTTATTAAAATGCACCTCATTACAGTCTCAAAGTATTAAGAAAATAAGGGATGCAGTTGTCTGTTGCCTCATGGAGTACCTTGGAGAACACCAAAAAGACCTCTTCCATGACTGCTAGGTATGTTATCAAATTATTAATCAACTTGAGGTATTCACAGGGTTACACATATGATTGCCCTTAACGTAAACTATTGTTTAATTTTCATATCAATTACAGAACTGTAACATCAGGGTATTCCCTGCCCTTTACTTAATTGTATGTTTATTATTATTTAAACACACATTGTTTGGTATCTTTCTAGTGTAATATTTGCCAAACATTAACATTAAACAACAACTTGTCAAGCAAAATTCCTGACCACATATGTAATTCTTAACATGTAAGACCTATATTGCAAATATGAAGATGAGTAACACAATTATTAAAATCTGAATGGTTCACCCCTTTATTCAGGTGGTCTAAGGGCAGATGTTATACATTCATTTTATGATTACACATTTCTGTCCTGCAGGTAGTGGTCTGATCCATCATGAATATTTTTAGATGTGTAGCAATGGGTTAGATTGATAAATGTTTTATTGTGGGACACTGGGGTCAGCCATTCAGGTTTTGCCTTTAATTTGTACTAGCATGCTGAAGAATACAAACAAATGTTTATTTAGAAATTAATATAGCATAAATATATTGTTAAAATTGTTCAATTGTAAAACATTGCGTTTGTTAAGCGTTGAATGGGTGTGGAAACAAAACCAAAGTGTGTTTGCTGTTAATGGGATTGAGTATTCAAACGTTTTCTGGAGTTTGAAGAATAAAGCTGCTCATGAATGTCCACAGCCTTAAATGTAAGCTAAATTAACTAATGAACTGTTTTACCCATATTAGGACACACACTGTTTTCTTGTGTAACTTTTTTTCTCCCCTCCTGGATATGGCTATATCAAGAATCTTTTGTTGTAGCTGACTATGCATAGAAAAGGACATTTTGTACTTTTTATTATTAGTATTGTATCCTGTGTCTGATTATTTGTAGATCATATGTGTGTGTATATATATTTTCTTTTTTAAATATTAATTTGACCTTCTCTGTACAAGTAATGGTTTACTGAAAAATATGAAGTAAATGAAGATTTGACATTTATGTTAATGTTACTCACTTATTATGGTCATTTGTTGTGAAATGTATTGAGAAATGTTAAATAGACTTTACTTTTTTATTATAATGTGTCAAACATGTTACATTTAGGTAATCTTCATACAAAATATGGGGTGAAATCTACCCAAACAAACTAAGTGCAATTTGTTACCTCAATTATAAGTAGATTCTATATGTTGAACTTTTCCTGAAACGTGATTGTTAGTAAAGAAGACAAGGAGACGGACAGAGCGCAGAGTAGTAGCAGTTAAAAGTGGTCCGAAAATGAGAGGCGTCATTTTTTCTTTAAACTTCTTAAGAAGTCTGAGACATATTTTTCAAAAGAACTGACAAATCACAAACAAACAAACAAACAAAAAAACAAACAAAAGCTAATCACGACGAGCCTTTAAACAGGCTGAGATATGAATTTTCTTCATGATCGAGGTGAAGAGGAAAAATCAGTTTATTTGTACTTCTGGGTGCATATGTAACGACCACCGTTTGGCCATCAAGCAGTCAGACACAAGGCTCGCTTTCCGCTGTTTATTCTGAAAAGATATAAAGATTTTAGAGTGTGTTCATCTTCTCTTGTCTTAGACGGCTGCAGACCACACAAGCGTCCATCTCAGAGCTCTCACTCATCTGAGCTTACAGTATTTCTTTTAACACAGCAATTTTCATAGTCCCAGAACAGGCACGAGATCATATAGTTTGTTCACATTATAAAAAATCCAAAACTACAGAGAAAAGTGATTATTTTCTTATTGCACAAAAGAACAAACTGCAGAACTAATAAACCCTCTTAGTGCTGCGTGGCTAGCAGCAGCAACATGCACTGCGCATTTCTGGAGGGGACAGATTAGGGAGCACATACCTGAGACAGATTTTATAGTGTTCATCTTCTCTTGTCTTACACGGCTGCAGAGCACACAAGCTGAACATCTAAAAAAATGAAATGAGCAGAAATAAGAGGTTTATTTATTTTCATAATCCGACTTTGCTGTCGAGAGGAAGTTTAGGCTAGCACTAGCTATTTTGCTACCATGGCTCAGTTAGCTGAAGCACATGTCTGAGCAGTAATTCGATAAAAACAGCATTTATAAGCACAACTACACTCTGAAAATTCACCACCTGCTCATATAATGTGTTAGAACAATGTTTTATAGAATTAATAACGAATTAAATTCAATTAAATTATGTACTAATGAGGAACTTCAGCAGCTACACACCGTCCATCTCAGAGCTCTCACTCATCTGACGGAGGGACGCAGCAGCAGAGGGGCGTAGTCTGCAGTGACGTCACAGCAAGAGAAGAAAAGCTCCCTAAAAATAATTGTAAGCTTTTTTTTAATAAAGACATAAATCACTATTTACATTTGTCCTGAACCCTTTTTACCAAAAATTCACCATCACCATTTTGGTGAAACTTAATATTTTATTAAGTGTTTAATGTAACTCTGTTACACATAGACTAGTTTAATAAAATTCATACAACTACCTAAACCTAACAGATTTTCTATCCATGCACCAGAACAACTAAACAACATTTTCATCAATCGACATGTCATTCAATACTGCGACGTCAGCACACTAGTGCACATGCGAGATGCTGTGCTGATTCACAAACATACAGCACCAAACAACCCCAAACCAGAATATACGGCATTTCAACCACTGCTATATTCGACAGCCAGCATCAGACTATGATAAATCAGCTTATACTGCAGTTAAACACTGTCTTTGAGGGGAAAACACTGATATATTCAAAAACATTGCAGAACATATAATGGTTTTTGGTAATACCATAGAGCAACCAGGCACATATGACCATAATAGAATTTAGGGGCTGCAGACAAAGATCTTGGGCAGCAGAATTCTTCACAGAAAATATCATATCGTGGTCAGCAGTGAAAGAATTGAGGCCACTCAACCGCCTTCAGTTTCAGAAATCTTAAGCAAAAAGATTGAAAGTAAGTTCTATGCGGATCTGGACCTTTTCTGAAACGTGATCGTCAGTGAAGAAGACAAGGAGATGGACACACTGCAGAGTAGTGGAAGTAAAAAGTGGACAGAAAAGAAAGCCAACGTTTCATCCTTAAATTTGAGGTGAAGCCCTTAAAATGCAAATATTTATTTTTCGAAAAAACGAACAAATCACGAATAACAATTCCTGACGAGCCTTTAGAAAGGCTGAGAATTGCCTAGTCTGGACGACGATGGTGAAGAGGCAAAACTCTGTATTTGTTTTCACCTAGGTGTACAGACTAATTCAAGAATAATAAATTCATCTACCTCCACGGAAAATATTATTTTTTTATTAAAGGGAACAACAAAAAAGTTTTAATCAAACTCCATTCCATTCCATTAGATGACGTCCGTCCTCTTCTGCGCATGCGAGGTGCAATGCTGTATGCAGTGTATGCAGCATTTCAAACACGTGTATAGTGGAAAGCCAGCACCAAACCATTCAAAATCAGCAAATGTTGCATTTAGAACAAGCTTTTAACCAAAACCTTTGTTAAAATCAAAATCACAAGGCAATTTTTATTATTTTCTTCAAAGTCAAAAGTTTAAATACATTTCATTAGTATTTGGTACTATTGGCCTTAAACTGTATGACTTGGGTCAAACGTTTTGGATATCTTTCCACAAGCTTCTCACAATAGTTGGCAAGAATTTTGGCCCATTCCTCCTGACAGAACTGGTGTAACTGAGCCATGTTTGTAGGCCGACTTGCTCGCACATGCCTTTTCAGCTTTGCCCATATATTTTCAATAGGATTGAGATCAGGGATGTGTGAAGGCCACTCCAAAACACTGACTTTGTTCTCCTTAAGCCACTTTATAACCAGTTTGGCAGTATAGCTCGGGTCATTGTCCATTTGGAAGACCCATTTGCGCCCAAGCTTTAACTTCCTGGCTGATGTCTTGAGATGTTGCTTCAGTATTTCCACATAATGTTCTTTTCTCATGATGCCATCTATTTTGTGATGTGCACCAGTCCTTCCTGCAGGAAAATAAACCTGCAACATGATGCTGCCACTCCCTTGTTTCACAGTTGAAATTGAAGGTGTACTTCTTGTAAGAATGGCTCTCCCTCCTGGCCTCAGTTGGTTTTGCACATGGCCCAAGCCACATGCGTCTGTGCTTCCCCTCTATGCTCTGTCCTCCACCTATGAACAACACTTGAAGCTCATCTGAAGACTCAATAGGACTCTTTTTAAGTACTGTTTTCAGAATGTAGTTGAGAAGTCTGTTACCTAGCCTTAGTTCTGAGCCTAAGCATTGTCCAGCTCTTCTGTGTTTTGGACCTTTGTTTTGTTTATGTTTCTGATGTATGGATCTGCCCTTCATCTACCTGCCTATCTGTGCTTTAACATACACCTGCCCTGATCATGAGAATGGTAAAGACTTTAACACATCAACTCTGCACATGCAGCCTGCCTCACTCAATTCATTCCACCTCTGTATTCGATAAGACTATGTTTCCAAGCCATGTTTCTAGTTTAGTCAGCCACCACTATATCATGAGCTGAACAAGTCTTAGAGGTGCCACATTATTATTTAAAGTAGTGTAAAAACTATTCTTTAAGCATTCGGTTATAAAATCTCATTCTGAAGCATTGGATGAAGCACTGTATGAAAGTCTGGAAGGCTATGAATAAAACTACTAGATGTGGGGGATCTTATATTATGCTTGGCATAATAGTGTGGAGATATATTACAATATATTACAACTAAAATAAAGTTCATAAGAGATGAAACAGTGATCTGACACTATTGTGGCCTGGGGAAGAACAGCTGTATTGTCTATGCTTACACAGCAAGGGTCAGAATGATGTCACCAGTCTGGTTGTAGTAGTTAGCAGGCCTGTTTATATTTCGACTGAAGTTAGATACTAATGCTGTTCTCAGAAGTTGCTGTTCTTTATCAACGTGACCATTAAAATACCCTACAGCTATTCATTTGCCAGTAGACACCACTATGTTTTAAGAGATACAGGGGGCTACAAAGGCTGCTCTCAAAAGTAGAACACTTGTCAAAGCCTAACTAGAGTTAAAATGATCAACATTATTTACATATACAGAATGCTGCGTATTTATAATATAGGCTAATAGGTTTAAAGGGGAGTTCAACCAGTTCAAAATTACTGCATAATTCAGTTGATTGGATGGAACCAAAGATGGAGCCATTGAATCACTGGGGATCCCAAATTAATCCCAATGTCAACACAAATATAGTCACATCAAATCATAAATGTCCAAACCCAGCAGTGGATCTCAGATCTGCAATTCTAATGATGGTATAATAACTGTACATCTGAAAACATTCTCTGTCTAGCATTATGTGACATTCATAACTGCTTCACATAACTTCCAGTGATGAAGATTTTAGAGGCAATAACTTGTTCAGTCACCATTACCATGAACTATTTTAATCCTGTAGGTTGTTTTAGAATCTCAGTAATTTACTCATGCAGACATTTGAAACCATTTCTGGTAAGATGGCATTATTACTATTTAATGAATAATACATTATTGATATTAATTGAATTAATAATAACTAACTTTTGCTGTGCACACAAGCACTGGATTAAACACAACAAAAAGAACGCTAATGTCAGGCCCTTGTTATCACCTCTCCCCCGGGGCGATCCCTATTACTGTTTATGTTGTCCTGTTCTTTATTGTCTTGTATCGTCCATCCCTGCAAGTCTTTCCTTGTTTTCACTACCATGCCTGACCAGGCATGACAGCTAATGAAATATTCAGATGACCGCGGTCTTTTAGTGACTGGTGTTTTGGGGCTAAACCCTCTTTAGAGTGACTGTAAATACTGTGTATATATAATGTTAGTTGAGGAGCAGTTAAAATTTGTCTTACATGCAGTAAACCTGCATAAAACCAGAGTTTTGGATGAACTTGGAACTGCAATTTTGGTTAATGTGGGTTACCTTGATCAGCTTAGCTAGTACTTGATGAAGTGCACCTACATGATTTTGTGTCTTTAAACTGGGAAGGTCAGATATCTATCTTAGTCACTGTGTATCTAAAAACATCATTCATGAATGAAGACTGTAGGAACTTAGCAATATTTAGGCTGTATTTTATTTAAATTATGATTTACTAACTGAGGAATAGGTGTTGCACTCTCTCTTGTAACGTTATTCAATTTAGGGTTGTGGTGGCAATAGAGCACTTCCATCAGCTCCTGCTGGGGGATCCCCAGAACTCCCCACGTGAACTAGAACCCCTGGGTTGAGCCTTTATAGGAATCCCTTCCGAAGAAATGACCCTTGATTTTCTCAACCGCAGGGCATGATCCTGCCTGAATGCGGTGGTGGGAAACAGGGAATGTCATAGAAGTGCCAGGCCAAACGGCAGTAAACCAAGAGACAACCCACTGCTGGACATTCTCTTTCTGTTCTGCAAATATGGGTAGAGCATACCCAAACTGGCACTCAAACTGGGACAGACCCATGGATGAATGTCATGAGGTGTAGTATGCGTTACTCTACCCACAACAGGCATTCTGATCAGGAAGAGGGGTTAGCGAGGGCCGGACACTGTAGGGAGTGCTCCAAGTCTTCATTGACCCTCTATGTCTGGCCATTTGATTGGGGGTGGAAACCTGATGAGAGGCTTGCTTCCACCTTTAGTAACCTGCAAACCCATCTGGCAAATTGGGGTGCCCTTTACAGGGGGTGCCCTGTCTAATAACTCATCCTAAGCAAACCCATGGGCTCGGACATGCTAAAGTTATAGCATGGCTGTCTCCCTGGACGACAGGAGTGTCGGTAGAGCAATAAACTTGCTTGCCTTAGACAAGTAGTCAACCATGACAAAGATCACGGTAATGCCCCTGGGAAGAGAGCAACACCGTGGCAAGGTCTATGGAGACATGAGACCATGGGCCAGAGAGGATGGATAACAGGTGGAGCAAACCTGCCAGTTCAGTTCCGGGATCCTTGTTGCAGGTACTTACCTTACAAGCTGCCACGTAGGCCCATAACTCTTGGTCCAAGCATGGTAACCAGATCCTTAATGTACAGACCACCCACAGGTGTGCTATGAAGGGGAAAATTGCCCCAACTGCAGCACCTGGTCTTTATCACAAGTGCCACCTCCCAGATCTGACTCATTCCTAGGGGCCCACCATACTGTGGCTTCTACCCTAGGCTGGATGGGAGATGCTATGCGGACCTCGGGTACTGTGGTTGCTGGCGGCTGTTCCTTAGGGGAGGCCTCCTACTGGCGGAAGAGAGCATCAGCATTGTTCCACCCAGACCTGTACGAAGTTGCAAAGTCAAACAGGGTGAAGAACAGTGCCCAACTGGCCTTTCCAAACCAGGAAGGGGTGACTGGCTCGATTGTGCCACCACTCCTCTAAGGCCAGTATGACAGTCAGCAACTCATGATCACCCACATGGTAACTGAGACGTCTTCTAATTCAAGTTCGCCTGGACATCTTCGTAGTCCGAGGACACTAAAGACAGGGATTTTAGACTCGCAGGCTGAGAACCCATGCCTTGGAGCCCGGTGGACCAGCTCCAAGACGCCGGCTAGTGCAGCATCAATAACATTCTCCGCTGCCTCGGAGTTAAAGAAGGCATGTAAAATGCTATTGATGACAGATGTTATAAAAATCAGCTTTACAAAAATCCAGGTCCAGACCCTTAGTGAGCAAGCCAAGGGCAACAGTGGCAAGGAAAAACTCCCTAAATGCATTAGGAAGAAACCTTGAGAGGAACCAAGACTCAAAAGGGGAACCCATCCTCCTCTGGTCGACACTGGATAGCAAGCCAATAACATCTAACAGCACTCTGCCAGCCTGACCTTCTGATCACCTACTGGTCTCATACTCACCTGTATGCCATCTCCAGCAATCAGCACACACCGTGAGAACACTTACTAGAGTCTCTAGCATCTGGCTCAGGGCCAGTGTTCAGTGTTTCTGGGGCTGATTTCAGCTCTGCATTTTACACTGGCAATATTTTGGGGCGTATGCCAATGCGTAGATGAGGCCTACGCCATGCAATGTTTCTATCATCCAGGTAGTTGAGGCCGAGTGTCTTGGCTAGTCTTCTACCCTGGCAATTCAGTAACTGTTAAAAAAGAGAAGTAGTGTAAGGTACACACAGAAATAATCATATCTACAGGTGTTACTGGTTTGCTTTATAAATATTATTTTTTCATTGAAAAATCAACTACAAACTTAATTATATTTGATTAATAATGTAACATCAGATACCAAGAACCCTGGTTCACTATTTTAGAATCTTGTATTTTTGAGATGCACTAATGTGTGCTACAATTCCCCTTAACGAATAACATGTAGTATAAATCTTTTAATTTGTGGTTTATTTTCAGGCTAATTTATGTCTGCATTGATTTGTTGTGTACCTCACTGGTGTTCATAAATCTGCTGAGTCCAATGGCTTCCATCTCCTGTCCCATTAGGATCAGTCTAAACTTCACCTTTCCCTGGGCTGAAAAAGAATAGACAGACATATGGTCTCAAAAACCCATGCAATTTTCTCCCCAAAATATAAATCAGCACATTAACAGACTGATGAAACAGACTGAACACTTCAAGAAGCTCTTCTATCATCTGATGCATAAAGTGATTAGTGAGAACAGAGAAAGGAGCTTCCATAAAGGCTTTGGTTTGATATTACAGTGGATTAGTCAGAGAAAGACTTACATAGTGTATGTGCCCTCAGTCTGATGCAGAGCTGCTGAAGGGGAGCACGCTTCAGTAAAATGTTTCGAACATAATACCCGTACTCCTGCTTTTGGCTGTCTATCACAAGGCGCCGACGGAAGGCCCCAGACCACATCAGCCATACGGAGAAGAAAAGACTGAAAACAGCCAACACTGCAACCGTATGGTGGTCCTAATTTGGATATAAAAAGAGACTGTATGAGAACTCCTGGAAAAGTACTGCTGCAAGTAAAAGGGCTGATCATCCTGATCATCTTATGATCCAGGTCTAGATCTGCAGATCAGTTATACGTCAAATGCTTCCTTCTTTATATTAAGCCTTTCTTCAGTCAATCTGATCTATTCAGTTACTGAACATACAGTGAATTATAGGTACTTTGGAGTCTTTACTCACCCCCGCACCAGTGCTGAAGTACGTTGCAGTTCCGATTACAGAGACCATGAAGAGCAGAAAACCATACCAGAGGTTTTCATTAAAGTATTCCAGCACAAATACTGCAAACACACACATCAACAGAGTTCAGACATTCATTTAAACGACTGCATTCAAATCACCTGTAAAGTGGAGTCTCCAACTGTCTGGAACATCTGGAAGAACCTCATTCTTGTTGTCACTGACCTTCATTTTCCCTCCTGAATGGAAAACTGCTGCTCTTCTTCATCTCCTTTATCAGGGCCTGCTCAGGACTTTCATGAAGTGCGTTTTCAAGGTTACTGAAAACGGCTGATTTCATGATTCTGTGATGAAAACAAAAAAACAACTATGACCACAACAAAAACACTACTACTGCAGAAACTGTGAGCACTGTGATCTTCTTATTGGAAAACCTGATGAGTTACCTGAACTCAAATTGTTTGATCAAGCCAATTGCAACTTAAGTTCAACAGCATTTCTTTTGTAACATTATTTAAGTTTAAATTACATCATGGACTGAACTGAACACAAACTAGGAACTGGTAAGTGTTTTATGAAGGTAACTAAAGGAAGTGAGTTTTAATTACTCTGCTTATGTTGATATTATGTTTAATAATTTTCAACTGGATTGCAAAGAAGACAATGAGAATCATAATCCAGCACAGTTTACTGATCTCTCTGCTCTACCAGCCCTACACCCTAAACTAAACAAGGATGAACAAAATCCACCTTTGATTATTTTCATCACTAAAACCAAGCAGCTGCAGCACAAAACAGGCAACAGCTCACCACATAGGAGAAGATAATCTGGAGGAATGAATTTACAATGATGGTGAGGGAATGGGGGGCAGCATGCAAATAGATGGTGCCAGAAGCCAATGGGAAAGGTGTGAGTTTTACTCATCGAGATTGTACAAAAACATAAGGCACTCTCTAAAGGTCTCCATATTTCACTGGAACAACTCAGTTCAGTCAGTCAGCCAGTATAACTCAACTGAATAAATTTACTTTAACTCAAAATATGACGACAAACTGATCTTACACAAATGAACTGAGTGTGTATCTCAACTATTCATTTTAGAGTTAGTTTAAGGTAATCAGCTTAAGTTATCCCAACTGTCTAGTATTTCAGTTATGGTGCGTTAATAAATTCAGTAAGAAGTGCAGTTAGGCTTTACAGAGCTACAGTTTGAGCAGCACTAAACTACAGCAGCCATGTCTTCATCTTCATGTGTTCCTCAGTGACAAGCAGTGGAAACTTAACTCTGAATAGAGAACACACACTGAAGCTGCTGAGTGAGTAAGTGAGTGAGTTAGTTAGTGTTTGTTGTGTGTGTGTGTGTGCCCAAGCCCAAGCCCAACTGTTTACACTCTCCACACTGCTGGTGAACAGCCTGTGCTCTTTTTCTGGGTGAAGAGTCTATGATGTTTACTGAACGGTAGGTTCAGGGTTCGTCAAATATGAAGGCGCTTCTTCTGAGAGCCGGGTCGTGTTTTTCTGCTGCTGAAAGAATCCGGTTCTGGTTCTGATTTGAACTGGTTTAAATGTGGATCTTACCTTTTGTAGGAGGTCGTCCGATCTGGGTAAACAGAGAGAGTCTATACGAGCGTCCTGCTCCTCCAACTTCTGACCATCAACTAGAGCAGCATGGACACATGCGCCTTTGTGACGTCATAGACACTCTGGTAACTACGGAAACCGTAAACGGCAGCTTTACATGAATTAGCTGAGAATAATGAAGACACTGAAGACCTCCTGAATCATCTGTGTAGGACTTAAACAGAATTGAAGAGGACACAATCCACACTTACCAAATACCCAGACCACAGGACATGTCCCGTTAAATTGTGTTGTTACACGGTACAATTTTTACAGGTTTTCCCAAAACAACTTCCCTGTGTTTACAAATGACAGGAAAACTAGAACTAGAGATAGCACCCCTAAATTGAGTCCCAGCTCCCATAAAGATTATTGGGGGAAAATGTTTTTCTTTTAATGTTAATTTATCTCTGATAAGCTAAATAGATGTTAAAACCATAGTGAGTGTGTGGTCAAAACAATTATTTTAAGAAGGAAAATACAGCGGTCCCCTTACTCCCATTGCCAAAATGCTATGATCCAGCTTCTCTTTCTCTCAGTGCAGCATCGTGCAAACACACGGTTTTATTTGACTGCTGTTGTGTGTGTGTGTGTGTGTGTGTGTAGTACGTTTTGCACTTTGAGTGTAGTCTGGAGTATTTTTGGACTTTATCACTCAGAACCAACACATTGCAGTCATTATCAGCAGTCCATATTTCTGCTGCACTCTTTATTCTGTTGTTGTTAGCTAGGAGTGACTATCTGAGTTTATATATATATATTTATCAGACTAATGATGCAGGTGGTTTGTTTACTGTTTATAAAGGAGTGAGAGAAGCTGTAGCTGCTGTGCCATTGGTTGACCTGTGTTATTAAAGCCAAGGTGCTAGAGCAGTGCTGTCTGTATGTGTGTAGCCCTCTGAAAATTTTTGTGGGCTGCACATAAATTTGTTGTGGTGATTTTTGTTTATTTCTGTATGGTAAAAAGGTATGAAAATGTTTGAAGGGGGTTAAAACATGTGAAAAGTTTCATAAAAAGCATTAAAATATTTATCTAAAATTATTTCATTTGCTAACTACAGCTGTCAATCATTGTGGTACTCAAATGTCCATTGGCTCTATGTAGGAGGGGCGGGATGTAGAGAGAGGAGGTGGTGAAAGGTACAACGCAGCTGCGGTGTGTGAGGGTGTAATGTGAAGCACGTTACATCCATTTATCTTTGTCAGGTCTGAAGTACCAGGTTGTCTAACTGAGAACTTGTACAAGCAACAAGACACGGCGTAAGGTAACGAGCCACGAGCCACGAGCCACTTCTGCTCGAAGTAAACAGTTTGGCCTCGAGGCGCAGCTGCTTAGCATAGCGTTAGCATCAGCGTCAGGGGCTACATGCTAAACAACGCAGTTCTCCGGAGTTTGCTCTCCCAGTGAACGGAAACAAGCTGGACTCCCGTTTCCGTTCCCGTTCACATTCCCAGCCCGGGAATGCCCAGATAGCGGGGCTGTCTACTAACTACCGGGAGCGTTCAGATCTCCTCTGACAACGTTGGACATCCCCCTATGCTGCGGTGAAGTCGGACAGCTCTCACTGCTGTTCGCCCCTCTTGTACGTAGAGTGAGTCCAGTGTTTCCCTGCGTTAAGACACGAAGCGGCCACAGGTAGTTTGAGGCCACACCGAAGACAAGCTGCGGTTCGGGCCCGAGACTAGGGCTGCACCTAACGACTCTTTAAATAATCGATTAATCTGTCGATTATTTTTCTGATTAATCGACGATTAAATATACATTTCCATGAACGTAAAAAAAATTAAAAACAGAACACTGAATAACAGAGCAAATAAGTGTGTACAATCATTAAATAATGAGAGATTAAATTAAATCAAATGTATTCATAAATTAAATAATAGAAAAAGAAGTGCCTTGCTAATGTAAACACTGCACTGAATGTGAGTGAGGAGTGAGACAGGATGAATTGTCTTTAGTTTGTATGTAGTGTTTTCACTCATACTTAAAACTCGAAGCTTAATCATGAACTACCACCATTGTGTACAAGTTACATGTTTTTATAAAGCACATTTTAACACTGCTTAAGCGAATTAGACTGATTAATAAAGCCACACCCACACATACTCCATCACTGTCATTGTCCAGTCAGGAAGCTAAAAACAGCATGTGCCGTGCTGTGCCGGTTCACATAGTGTGAGCGTGCCGTTACGTTTCCTCACTTCAAAACGGAGCAAGCTCGGGGATGGTGTAGTGGCGTACCCTGCTGAGCTCCCTTCACCCTCATCCGTGACTCCAACATGTTTCCGTTTCAGGTGCTGTATCGTCATTGTGGTGCTCCCGTGCCAGGTCAAATCACTGTTGCAAAGCTTGCATGTTCCACACTTTTTAGTTGTGTGAAGCATGAAGTGCTCTCACACTTTTGAGGATTTTAAGCCGAACCTTCTTTTCTGCGTCGGTCGTGTTTAATTTTTTGGAATGTATTTACTTTTTGATGTTAAGCTTATTTTGAAGATTACGCCTCTGCTCCGGCTCGCTCTGTTCAACTCCCTCTTATTTATTTAGTTTTTAGTTAAATGCAGTGATTTATTTTTGTAAACACGTGTTTACTTCCTGCTTTGTAGATAGGGGCGGGGTATGCTTTGGGCACGCACAGTTCATTTGCAGTGTGGACGTGGAGCAGTGTGGGTCTGCTCTGACTGTGAGACTGAGCACAGAAAAATATAAATGATAATACTGTGGTAAACATAGATGGTCACTTGGGGGGGTCGTTTTGGAGTCTATTCTCTCATTTGCTGCACATATATACAGTAAAGTTAAAATGGCTTTCTTTCATTTACGCAACATTGCTAAATTCCGCAGCATACCATCCCAGGGGGATGCTGAGAAGGTAAATCGCTTTATAAGCTCCAGCTTGTTCAGAATGCTGCTGCCAGATACTAACTAGAGCTAGAAAATTTGATCATATTAGTCTTTACACTGGTTACCAGTTAAATTTCCTGTAGATTATAAAATACTCCTAACATATAAATCTCTCAATGGTCTGGCCCCACATTATCTGGAGGAACTTTTTATGCCTTACAACCCTCCACACACACTTCTCATGCAAGATGATGGCCTATTATCAGTCCCACGTATTAGAAAAAACAATGCAGGAGGAAAAGCGTTTTTTTTTTTTTAAACAACCTCCCCGTTAATATACAGGAATCCAACACACTCTCAGTCTTTAAATCTAGATTTAAAACGTTTCTCTTTACACAAGCTTTCAGATAACTCACCAGTTCTATGTTCTGTCCTGCTCTGATTACATTTCACCACTGTTCTGTCCCACTCTGATTACAGGCTTTCTATTACTATTATTGTGGTTGTCTCTTTAACTGTTTCTGCTACAGGTCACTCACTAAACGTAAACCTTCTTTTAATCTTCATCTTTTTGTCTCTCTCTCCCTCCATGTGCTGAGATGCCCTGCTGTCCAGTCTGGAGGAATCGATTCATCCATGTTCTGGAATCAGGCCTGTCCCTCTACTCAGCAGAGCTTTTGACAGAAGTCTCCTAACCCTATTTTTTATTTTTTTCCTTCCTTTCTCTCTCTCTTTGTCTCTGTCCAGCACCTACTCACTCATACATCATAACCTGTTCCGACATTAGTTATAGCCTTTCGTTATCCATCTGTCTAGTTTTTCCTAGTCAAAAGGCATGTAAAACGCTTTTGATGACAGATGTTATAAAAATCAGCTTTACAGAAATCCAGGTCCAGACCCCTAGTGAACAAGCCAAGGGAAACAGTGGCAAGGAAAAACTCATTAAATATATTTTATTTAAATTATGATTTACTAACTGAGCAAAAGATGTTGCACTCTCTCTGGTAACGTTATTCAATTTAGGGTCATGGTGGCAATAGAGCACTTCCATAAGCTCTTGCTGGGGGATCCCCAGAACTCCCCAGGTGAACTAGAACCCCTGGGTTTAGCCTTTGTAGGAATCCCTTCCCAAGAATGACCCGTGATGTTCCCAACTGCAGGGCATTATCCTGCCTGACTGATCCTGCCTGACTGCAGTGGTGGGAAACAGGGGATGTCATAGAAGCGCCAGGCCAAACGGCAGTAACCCAAGAGACGACCCACTGCTGGACATCCTCTTTCTGTTCTGCAAATATAGGTGGAGCATAACTGTGAGAACTGTGATCTGTAGTTCAAGAACAGTGCCCACCTGGCCTGTCCAAACCAGGACAGGGTGAACTGGCTCCATTGACCATAAAGACCACATCAGCCACATGATGAAGAAAAGACTGAAAACAGCCAACACTGCAAACGCATGGTGGTCCTAATTTGGATATAAAAAAAGAGACTGTATGAGAACTCCTGGAACAGTACTGCTGCAAGTAAAAGGGCTGATCATGCTGATCATCTGATGATCCAGGTCCAGATCTGCAGATCAGTTATACGTCAAATGCTTCCTTCTTTATATTAAGCCTTTCTTCAGTCAATCTAATCTATTCAGTTACTGAACATACAGTGAGTTATAGGTACTGTGGAGTCTTTACTCACCCCAGCACCAGTGCTGAAGTAAACCATGAACAGCAGAAAACCATATCAGGTTTTCATGAAAGTATTCCAGCACAAATACTGCAAACACACACATCAGCAGAGTTCAGACATTCATTTAAACGACTGCATCTTTAAAGTGGAGTCTCCAGCTGTCTGGAACATCTGGAAGAACCTCATTCTTGTTGTCACTGACCATCATTTTCCCTCCTGAATGGAAACCGACTGGTCTTCTTCATCTTCTTAATCAGGGCCTGCTCAGGACTTTCATGAAGAGCGTTTTTAAGGTTGCTAAATGGCTGATTTCATGATTCTGTGATGAAAACAACAAAACAACTATGACCACTTCAAAAATACTACTACTGCAGAAAGTATGAGCACTGTGATCTGTAGTTCAAGAACAGTGCCCACCTGGCCTGTCCAAACCAGGAAGGGGTGAACTGGCTCCATTGACCATAAAGGCTTTTGTTTGATATCACAGTGGAGAAATCCAAGAAAGACTTACATAGTTTATGTGCCCTCAGTCTGATGCAGAGCTGCTGAAAGGGAGCACGCTTCAGTAAAATGTTCAGAACATAATACCTGCCTCGGAGTTAAAGAAGGCATGTAAAATGCTATTGATGACAGATGGTATAAAAATCAGCTTTACAGAAATCCAGGTCCAGACCCCTAGTGAGCAAGCCAAGGGCGACAGTGGCAAGGAAAAACTCCCTAAATGCATTAGGAAGAAACCTTGAGAGGAACAAAGACTCAAAAGGAGAACCCTTCCTCCTCTGGTCGACACTGGATAGCAAGCCAATAACATCTAACAGCACTCTGCCAGCCTGACCTTCTGATCACCTACTGGTCTCACACTCACCTGTATGCCATCTCCAGCAATCAGCACACACTGTGTGAACACTTACTAGAGTCTCTAGCATCTGACTCAGGGCCAGTGTTTAGTGTTTCTGGGGCTGATTTCAGCTCTGCATTTCACACTGGCAATATTTTGGGGCGTATGCCAATGCGTAGATGAGGCAAAGGCCATGAGATGTTTCTCTCATCCAGGTAGTTGAGGCCGAGTGTCTTGGCTAGTCTTCTACCCTGGCAATTCAGTAACTGTGAAAAGAGAGAAGTAATGTAAGGTACACACAGAAATAATCATATCTACAGGTGTTACTGGTTTGCTTTATAAATATTTTGTTTTCATTGAAAAATCAACTACAAACTTAATTATATTTGATTAATAATGTAACATCAGATACCAAGAACCCTGGTTCATTATTTTAGAATCTTGTATTTTTGAGATGCACTAGTGTGTGCTGCAATTCCCCTTAACGAATAACATGTAGTATAAAATCTTTTAATTTGTGGTTTATTTTCAGGCTAATTTATGTCTGCATTGATTTGTTCTGTACCTCACTGGTGTTCATAAATCTGCTCCAGTCCAATGGCTTCCATCTCTTTTCCCATTAGGATCAGTCTAAACTTCACCTTTCCCTGGGCTGAAAAAGAATAGACAGACATATGGTCTCATAAAGCCATGCAATTTACTCCCCAAAATATGAATCAGCACATTAATAGACTGATGAAACAGACTGAACACTTCAAGAAGCTCTTCTATCATCTGATGCATAAAGTGATTAGTGAGAACAGAGAAAGGAGCTTCCATAAAGGCTTTGGTTTGATATTTGATATCTGATAAATCAGAGAAAGACTTACATAGTGTATGTGCCCTCAGTCTGATGCAGAGCTGCTGAAGGGGAGCATGCTTAGGTAAAATGTTCCGAACATAAAACCTGTACTCCTGACGGAAGGCCCGAGACTACATCACCCACACGGAAACCAAAAGACTGAAAACAGTCTACGCTGCAACCGTATGGTGGTCCTAATTTGGATATAAAAAAGAAACTGTATGAGAACTCCTGGAAAAGTACTGCTGCAACTAAAAGGGCTGATCATCCTGATCATCTGATGATCCAGTTCCAGATCTGCAGATCAGTTATATGTCAAATGCTTCCTTCTTTATATTCAGCCTTTCTTTTTTACGAAAGTATTCCAGCACAAATACTGCAAACACACACATCAACAGAGTTCAGACATTCATTTAAGTCTTCAACTGTCTGGAACATCTGGAAGAACCTCATTCTTGTTGTCACTGACCTTCATCTTCCCTCCTGAATGGAAAACATTCACTCCCATTCTGCTCAACCACCTTCATTCACAGCAGTCATCACAGGAACAACGCTCCACATTTTACACAGCCCAAGCCCAACTGTCTTTCTTTTCAGAGCCCTGACCAGACTAATGATGTCTCCAACGACCCAACACACAACTTTCACACTCGCTCGCAGTGATGACTGTCATAGTGATGCTACATTACTTCTCGTTCTAATAACACAAAACCTATTGCCCCAATCCAGAGAGAGTGGACACTTGAACTCTTTCTCACTAACACTCTCCTCTTCTGGGGGTGCCATCTCAACCTAGCTCAACAAAAAATAGAAATTAATAGAGACTGTGGGATGGCTTTTTTTCTTTACATAACGATGCAGTCAGGTGCAGAACTATTGGATTCTCTGTTTTGAAAAGTGAGATATTCTTTCATTGTAGCATACATTGTCTGTAGCCACCTAGGCTACATGACATTGGTTTAAGAAGTAGCTTAGCCTAGGCCTAATCAGAATGCTGCTCACTGACTCACTTTTCACATGTTGGTGAGTGGTGGCTTTACAAATATGCCTAGAATTATTGGATTATCTTGTAAAGAAGCCCAAAGTTGTATTGGTATAAGATAGATAATAGAGAAAATCCTATCATTTTAAGAGGTGTGATTTTCTTAAACTTCTGTCCATTGTTCCTAACCACCTACATACAAACTGGCTAACATTTTTCCAGGGCCAAAAAATAGCCTAGGTCTAGCCTATTACTCACCCAACATACTATAATAGCATAATAATGACATTACAAAACAGCTGCTGACTGTTTTTGTTGGGGGTTTTGAAAAGTGTTCTCACATTTAAGACTTTTTAGTTCAGAATGAAAGACGTACTGAAGTACTAATGTACCAAACGTACTGAACGTACTAACCTAGGCTTATGTTCTCATCCAGTCAGTGTACACAATGTCTTTTGAATAGCCGCTAGTGGTAAAGACATTATTAGCTTATCTCACCTGCGTTTACAATAAAGACTAACGTGGCCGTAGAACATTAGCCAAAATGATTTTATTGACGTTTACTCATTTTATCAGATTTACCAGGGGGTTGGGTTGTTTTAGCCTACTCATTACATAGCCTCAGTTTTCTGAAAGCAGTCCAGCTTGCTGCAGGTTCTACTACATGTTCCCATACACTGTGAATAGCACGGCCAGAACTGCCGTGGCCTCCTTCACTGTCATCAGCCACTGTTGCGTTTTCTCTTCATCTCAGAAGATCCTAATAGATTATGTCATGTTCATCCTTCATTGCACTGCACACTGGTGCAAAGAGAGAGGTGTGTCCAGCCCTGTGTCAGTAAAGAAAATAACCAATGGGAAACAAACACTTGCGCTGACTTTTTGCTGAATGTATTATGCAGGCAGGACCAACATGAAAGCGGTAATGCTGGGTAAAATAATCCATAAACACGGTAATAACTTTCACTGTTATGCCTATGAAATTTATATATCAGCTAAACCTAACGGGGACTACTGTTTTACACTGTTTTACCACTGATTACAGGCTTTCTATTACTGTTATTGTGGTTGTCTCTTTAACTATTTCTGCTACAGGTCACTCACTAAACGTAAACCTTGTTTTAATCTTCATCTTTTTGCATGTGCTGAGGTGCCCTGTTTCTCCTGCTGTGCCCTGATGTTCGCTCAGCCTGGCTCTCCACTGCCCTGCTGTGTTACAGTTCTGCTCTGGAGTTCTGCAATGATCCACTCCTACCACACTCCATTGCTATACGTGCACATACTTAATCAGCATGGACTTTAACATGAACACTGAGCATATGTCCAGCACCTACTCATGCTTCATAACCTGTTCCTACATGAGCTATAGCCTTTCATTGTCTATCTGTCTACTTCTTTGTGTAATGTTGTTTGTTTGTTTTTGCTGTGCGGGTCGACCTAAGCAGGTGGGTTCCTCGGACTGAGTTTTGGTTTCTCCCAAGGTTTCTTCCTCAGTATCTGGGAGTTTCTCCTAGCCACTGTCGCTACCACCTCCATTGGGGAGCTTCCTCATATGAGGCGTGGTCCTGGATCTCTGTAAAGTGCTTTGTGACCACATTTGTTGTGAAAGGTGCTATATAAATAAACATTGAATTGAATTAAATTAGTGGTGATGCAACTCCTACTGACAACAAAAAGCTCATGATGACGGTGCCTAGACCAGTGTTTGATGGTAATGATGAAGAGTAGATGAGGAAATATTTGTATTGATTGTTGCTATGCCTCCTCCTCTTTCTCCTTTTCTTCCTCTCTAATGAGGGCTGTGTATTTAAACAAGGCCATCCCCACAGACCACAGTTAAAGCCAACTCATTTCTGGTCTCATCAGTAATGAAGTAATTAGGTAAGTGTCAGAGAAGAAAGTGAACATTAGGTTGGTAGGAAAGACTATTTTAGCACCAATTGTATTTTTTTAATTCAGCTCTAGAAGAAGACGTGCTATGCTGCACTAAATGAGGGCAGCATCCTTCTTCTCAAAGCAAAAAATATCACAGATCTTCCGGCAGCTAAAGATGAATTGAGAGTGGATTTTCCTGAGGTTAAGTGCAAGATCACTGTAACTGAGGTGCATTTCGAACCTATTCTCTAAATGAACTTATTTTATTATCCTCAACTTCTGTGCCCTCCACCACGATCCTCTGTGAGCTTCAGATACATTTAAAATTAAGTTCACGTTATTTTAATATATACACGTAAATGAATGCTGCTCATTTTATTGGAGGTTCAAACTTTTAATTCTAGTGACTGATTAAAATTACTGCATAATTCAGTTGATTAGAAGCCCTTAGGGAGCAAATTTTAATTAAAATAGGTTATTTTAGAGGAGCATGTTTCATGTCAGAGCACTCTGAATTACTTGATTTACATCAGACATTTGGAACAATTTCTGGTGAGTGGCTTCGGGGTTCTTTTTCATCAGGAAGAAGGGGTGTGGGTTAAGGCCATGTATAGATTATCGGGCACTCAACGCAATCACCAATAGGTCCCCGTTTCCTATGCCGTTGGTGCCTTCCGCTCTCGAGCAGCTGCGGGGAGCCCAAATATTCACGAAATTGGATCTCCGCAGTGCGTATAACCTGGTGCGTATCAGGGAGGGGGTGAATGGAAGACAGCGTTCATGACCACCAGGGGGCATTTCCAGTACCGGGTATGCCGTATGGGTTAGCTAACGCCCCCTCCGTCTTTCAGGCTTTCATAAATGAAAGACTACCTCGGACGCTTCGTGGTGGTCTTTCTGGACGATATTCTAGTGTACTCCCCCGACCTGTATGCACACATCCGTCAAGTTCGTCCTGGCTCACGGGGGCGAACGGATTTACAGGGAGCTCCTAGCAGTCAAATTGGCGCTCGGAGAGTGGCGTCATTGGTTAGAAGGTGCTGTCTACCCCTTCCTTGTATTAACGGATCACAAGAATCTAGAGTTTTTGAGAAATGCCAAGTGTCTGAACCCCCGGCAAGCTAGGTGGTCCCTGTTCTTTGCCAGGTTCAGATTTATGATCTTGTATCGTCCGGGCTCCCGCAATACCAAAGCGGATGCTCTCTCTCGTATTCACGGATTCTGCGGATGAGAGAGAGACCGCTCCAGCTTCCATCCTGCCGTCGGGTGTCACCGCCACGGCAATTCAGTGGGACCTGGATACTGAGATAGACGAGGCCCTCAAACGCACCACCGTGCCCCCATCATGCCCTGTGGACAAGGTCTACGTCCCAGGGGCTTTGCGGGAGAAGCTCATCGTTTGGGCTCATACTTCTCCGACATCGGGTCATCCAGGTGAGGCCCGCACGTACTATCTGCTCTCTCCCAAATATTGGTGGGAGGGGATGAGGGCAGATATACATCGGGTAGTGGCGTCATGCAGTAAGTGTGCTCAATGTAAGACCCCGAAGACGCTCCCGTCGGGGAACCACGGTGACCGTTTCTCAAGAGGGGTTAGGTTCATACCATTCTCTGCATTGCCCTCAGCAATGCAGACCGCTCAAGCCCTGGTAGACCACGTCCGCTGGAATTTCGGGATTCCGTACATAGTATCTGACCGGGGGGCCCAGTTTACGTCTAAGGTAGGGGGTGCCTTCTGTGAACACCTGGGGGTGAGTGTAAGCCTGTCCTCGGGTTATCACCCTCAGTCTAACGGCCAGTGTGAGCGCACTAACCAGGAGCTGGGGAAGTTCCTACGGCTGTACTGCCATGACTACCCCAGCGACTGGTCCCAGTATCTGGTCTGGCCTGAGATGGCCCAGAACTCACTGAGGTGCGCAACCACTGGCCTGACCCCATACCAGTGTTACCTAGGCTACCAGCCTCCGCTGGCCCCCTGGACTGCCACGGAGTCCCAGCAGTGGATGCTTGGATGCGTCGCAGCGAAGCGGTCTGGACCGCAGCCCACAAGCACATCCAGATGTTCCTGCGACGCTACAAGGCCCAAGCAGACCGGAAGAGAGGGGAGACTCCGACATACCAACCAGGTGACCGGGTCTGGTTGGCCACGAAGGACCTCCGAACTAGTCTCCCTTCACACAAACTGAAAGTTAAGTACTCTGGTCCTTATATAATAGAGGGAGACCCTCGCGTCTGGAGAGGGGTCCGTCAGCCTCGTCGGACCGGATGGGACCCTCCACGGGAAGTTCAGAGACACTGGATTTGGTTCGGCGGTTGTGTACTGTCACGCCCGCGCCGCCGCACCCGTCCCAAAGGCGGTCCCGGGCTGCGGCTCACAGGTGAAAATGATCTATATGTTAATGAACCATGCCATGTTTATTCATAGGAAGGACTTTTATGTTGAAATGGACTTTCGGGTTGACCCCCCGTCGCCATTTTGGTTTCTGGTTTTGTTTATCATGTGACTATTCTTTGGTTAATGTGTTACACCTGTGGGCTGGTGTATTTAAGTAGGGCTAGTGCCACCTGCTGGTTGCTGAGGATTACCCTTAATGCACCACATGCACCCAGGTTATTCAGTTAACGGTAGAGACTCATTTTTCACCGGTCTGGTCTGTAGAGTCCATCCTCGTACAGAGGACTCTCTCTCTACCTAGCTAGCTTAGCAGGGGAAGCTAACTAGCTAGTGCAGGTCTATGGCGATCTTTCGCCAGGCTTCATAGGTTCAGCAAGCTGGGGTCCTGGAGTTCCGGGAGTGAGTGACTCTCCAGCTTGTTTCAGCAGTTAGCTCTCCTCACCGTCGGACCGGAACAGTCGTCTAGGTTTGGCGGCTGACTCCTCACGCTCTCAAGTCTAGTCTCAAGTTCAATGCGCCTGACTAGCGCTACTCTTTATGTCCTAGTTCTTAGTTCAGAATAACTTTTGCTGTGCACACAAGCACTGCATTAACACAACAATTGGGTGAAATAAATACTAAATATTCAGATGGCCGTGATCTTTTAGTGACTGGTGTTTTGGGGCTAAACCCTCTTTTGAGTGACTGTAAATACTGTGGAAAAATATATTGTTAGTTAAGGAGCAGTTAATATTTGTCTTACATGCAGTAAACCTGCATAAAGCCAGAGTTTCGGATGAAACTGCAATCTCGGTTAACGTGGGTTACCTTGATCAGCTTAGCTAGTACTTGATGAAGTGCACCTACATGATTTTGTGAGCAGTCTATAAACTGGGAGAGTCAGATATCTATCTTTGTCACTGTGTATCTAAACATCATTCATAAAAGAAGACTGTAGGAACTTAGCAATATTTAGGCTGTATTTTATTTAAATGATTATTTACTAACTGAGGAATAGGTGTTGCACTCCCTCTGGTAACGTTATTCAATTTAGGGTTATGGTGGCAATAGAGCACTTCCATCAGCTCCTGCTGGGGGATCCCCAGATCTTCCCAGGTGAACTAGAACCCCTGGGTCTAGCCTTTATAGGAATCCCTTCCCAAGGAATGACCCTTGAAGTTCCCAACCGAAAGGCATGATCCGGCCTGAATGCCGTGGTGGGAAACAGGTAATGTCATAGAAGTGCCAGGCCCACAGCAGGCATTCTGATCAGGAAGAGGGGTCTGGGTCTGGCCATTTGATTAGGGGTGGAAACCTGATAGGAGGCTTGCTTCCACCTTCAGTAACCTGCAGAAGACCCCCAAAACCATCTGGCAAATTGGGGTGCCCTGTCTGATAACACATCCCAAGCAAACCCATGGGCTCAGACATGCTTAAGTTATAGCATGGCTGTCTCCCTGGCCGACAGGAGTGTCGGCAGAGCAATAAACTTGCTCGCCTTAGACAAGCAGTCAACCATGACCAAGATCACGGTGATGCCCCTGGGAAGAGAGCAACCCTGTGGCAAAACCCTATGGAGACATACATGAGACCATGGGCCAGAAGGGATGGATAACAGGTGGAGCAAACCTGACGGTTCGGTTCCGGGATCCTTGTTGCATGTACATACCTTACAAACTGCCACTTAGGCCCATAAATCTTGGTCCGAGCACGGCCACCAGAACCGGATAAGCAGGAACTTTAATATACAGGCCACCCCCAGGTGTGCTGTGAAGGGGAAAAATTGCCCCAACTGCAGCACCTGGTCTTTAATGGCAGCACAGCCAATCACAAGTGCCACCTCCCAGATCTGACTCATTCCTAGGGGCCCGCCATACTGTGGCTTCTACCCCAAACTGGATGGGAGATGCTATGCGGGTCTTGGGTACTGGGGTTGCTGGCAGCTGTTACTTAGGGGAGGCCTCTTACTGGCAGGAGAGACCATCAGCATTGTTCCGCCCAGACCTGTACAAAGATACAAAGTCAAACAGGGTGAAGAACAGTGCCCAACTTTCCAAACCAGGAAGGGGTGACTGGCTCCATTGTGCCACCACTCCTCTAAGGCCAGTATGACAGCCAGCAACAAATAATCACCCACATGGTAACTGAGACGTCTTCTAATTCAAGTTCGCCTGGACATCTTCGTAGTCCGAGGACACTAAAGACAGGGATTCTAGAATCGCGGGCTGAGAACCCATGCCTTGGAGCCCGGTGGACCAGCTCCAAGATGCGGGGGATCTGTTTAATGAGCTTTACAGAAATCCAGGTCCAGACCCCTACTGAACAAGCCAAGGGCAACAGTGGCAAGAAAAACTCCCTAAATGCATTAGGAAGAAACCTTGAGAGGAACCAAGACTCAAAAGGGGAACCCATCCTCTTCTGGTCGACACTGGATAGCAAGCCTAACAGCACTCTGCCAGCCTGGCCTTCTGATCACCTACTGGTCTCATACTCACCTGTATACCATCTCCAGCAATCAGCACACATTGTGTGAACACTTACTAGAGTCTCTAGCATCTGGCTCAGGGCCAGTGTTCAGTGTTTCTGGGGCTGATTTCAGCTCTGCATTTTACACTGGCAGTATTTTGGGGCGTATGCCAATGCGTAGATGAGGCCTACGCCATGAGATGTTTCTATCATCCAGGTAGTTGAGGCCGAGTGTCTTGGCTAGTCTTTTACCCTGGCAATTCAGTAACTGTGAAAAAAGAGAAGTAGTGTAAGGTACACACAGAAATAATCATATCTACAGGTGTTACTGGTTTGCTTTCATTGAAAAATCAACTACAAACTTAATTATATTTGATTAATAATGTAACATCAGATACCAAGAACCCTGCTTCACTATTTTAGAATATTGTATTTTTGAGATGCACTAATGTGTGCTACAATTCCCCTTAACGAATAACATGTAGTATAAAATCTTTTAATTTGTGGTTTATTTTCAGGCTAATTTATGTCTGCATTGATTTGTTCTGTACCTCACTGGTGTTCATAAATCTGCTGAGTCCAATGGCTTCCATCTCCTGTCCCATTAGGATCAGTCTAAACTTCACCTTTCCCTGGGCTGAAAAAGAATAGACAGACATATGGTCTCATAAAGCCATGCAATTTACTCCCCAAAATATGAATCAGCACATTAACAGACTGATGAAACAGACTGAACACTTCAAGAAGCTCTTCTATCATCTGATGCATAAAGTGATTAGTGAGAACAGAGAAAGGAGCTTCCATAAAGGCTTTGGTTTGATATTTGATATCTGATAAATCAGAGAAAGACTTACATAGTTTATGTGCCCTCAGTCTGATGCAGAGCTGCTGAAGGGGAGCACGCTTCAGTAAAATGTTTCGAACATAATACCCGTACTCCTGCTTTTGGCTCTCTATCACAAGGCGCCGACGGAAGGCCCCAGACCACATCAGCCATACGGAGAAGAAAAGACTGAAAACAGCCAACACTGCAACCGCATGGTGGTCCTAATTTGGATATAAAAAGACACTGTATGAAAACTCCTGGAAAAGTACTGCTGCAAGTAAAAGGGCTGGTCATCCTGATCGTCTGATGATCCAGGTCCAGATCTGCAGATCAGTTATACGTCAAATGCTTCTTTATATTAAGCCTTTCTTTAGTCAATCTGATCTATTCAGTTACTGAACATACAGTGAATTATAGGTACTTTGGAGTCTTTACTCACCCCCGCACCAGTGCTAAAGTACGTTGCAGTTCCGATTACAGAGACCATGAAGAGCAGAAAACCATACCAGAGGTTTTCATTAAAGTATTCCAGCACAAATACTACAAACACACACATCAACAGAGTTCAGACATTCATTTAAACGACTGCATTCAAATCATCTGTAAAGTGGAGTCTCCAACTGTCTGGAACATCAGGAAGAACCTCATTCTTGTTGTCACTGACCTTCATTTTCCCTCCTGAATGGAAAACTGCTGCTCTTCTTCATCTCCTTTATCAGGGCCTGCTCAGGACTTTCATGAAGTGCGTTTTCAAGGTTACTGAAAACGGCTGATTTCATGATTCTGTGATGAAAACAAAAAAACAACTATGACCACAACAAAAACACTACTACTACAGAAACTGTGAGCACTGTGATCTTCTTATTGGAAAACCTGATGAGTTACCTGAACTCCAATTGTTTGATCAAGCCAATTGCAATTTAAGTTCAATAGTATTTCTTTTGTAACATTATTTAAGTTTAAATTACATCATGGACTAAACTGAACACAAACTAGGAACTGGTAAGTGTTTTATGAAGGTAACTAAAGGAAGTGAGTTTTAATTACTCTGCTTATGTTGATATTATGTTTAATAATTTTCAACTGGATTGCAGAGGAGAACAATAAGAATCATAATCCAGCACAGTTTACTGATCTCTCTGCTCTACCAGCCCTAAACCCTAAACTAAACAAGGATTAACAAAATCCACCTTTGATTATTTTCATCACTAAAACCAAGCAGCTGCAGCACAAAACAGGCAACAGCTCACCACATAGGATAAGGTAGTCTGGAGGAATGAATTTACAATGATGGTGAGGGAATGGGGGGAAGGCCCAGTATGCAAATAGATGGTGCCAGAAGCCAATGGGAAAGGTGTGAGTTTTACTCATCGAGATTGTACAAAAACATAAGACACTCTCTAAATGTCTCTAAAAGGGTGAAGAGTCTATGATGTTTACTGAACGGTAGGTTCAGGGTTCGTCAAATATGAAGGCGCTTCTTCTGACAGCCGGGTCGTGTTTTTCTGCTGCTGAAAGAATTCGGTTCTGGTTCTGATTTGAACTGGTTTAAATGTGGATCTTACCTTTTGTAGGAGGTCGTCCGATCCGGGTAAACAGAGAGAGTCTATACGAGCGTCCTGCTCCTCCAACTTCTGACCATCAACTAGAGCAGCATGGACACGCGCGCCTTTGTGACGTCATAGACACTCGTAACTACGGAAACCGTAAACCGCAGCTTTCCATGAATTAGCTGAGAATAATGAAGACACTGAAGACCTCCTGAATCATCTGTGTAGGACTTAAACAGAATTGAAGAGGACACAATCCACACTTACCAAATACCCAGACCACAGGACATGTCCCGTTAAATTGTGTTGTTACACGGTACAATTTTTACAGGTTTTCCCAAAACAACTTCCCTGTGTTTACAAATGACAGGAAAACTAAATTAGACTAAAAATGAAAATATTAAAAAGTGTAATTTGTCACAAAAACTATAAATTGAATATATTAACATTTGTTTTTGACAGCTTTTAGATGACAATCTTAACAAAACTAATTTTAATTAATCTATATTGACAAAAAAAAAAGAATCTTCTTTCATTTTACAACATATCTTTAATTATGCTTAAATATACTTTTAATAATGCATATGAAAATATTTATCACTGTCAAACTCATAGAAAAACTGTTCATAATGTATGTAAAAATGCAAAGCACTGTCAAAAACAAAAATAAAAATACTTTTAATAATGCAATGGACGCTGACTGTTTTTGTTGGGGGGTTTAAAAAGTGTTCTCACATTTGTGACTATTTAGTTCAGAATGAAAGACGTACTGAAGTACTAATGTACCAAACGTACTAAAGTACTAACCTAGGCTTATTTTCTCATTCAGTCAGTGTACACAATGTCTTTGAAAAAGCCGCTAGTGGGAAGGACATTATTAGCTTATCTCACCTGTGTTTACAATACAGACCAACGTGGCCATAAAACATTAGCCAATTTTGTTTTATATTGAAGTTTACTCATTTTATCAGATTTACCAAGAGGTTGGTTTGTTTTAGTCTAATCTCTTACTGTAGCATTCCCCATTTCAATTATGGTTTGAGACTTGACTGATGGTTCATGAAGTATTTATTGTTTGAAACCTTTGCACAAAGTCAGCTGAGCAATGATTACAGTAAACCACCGTAAGAGCTGAAAGGAAATAAAGAATTCCATGTCTGCTTTGTTATTTAAACTTTCTCATATGATTAGCTTTAACCATATAACGTATGTAGGCCGATATAAACACGAACCAAAGCTCTAAAGGTACAGTACACCTACCTAAGTGTGTTGAAACTCATCCACAGTCCAACTGCATGTAAATGACCCAGTGCACAGTACCTTTACCAGCTTTAACAAAAAGGCTGACAAGTTTCAAATTACACACAACTATTACTGCATACTACATATATCGACTATATATGAGTTATTTTAGTGATATACTTTCACTATACACACCTTGTGCCTCTTCAAAGGGGGGCTTAAAAAACTTGAGCACTACATGTGCACTTGTACTGGAGATTTTGCTTCTTCTACTACCGTGAATCTACTTTCCACCAATAACCGTCAAAAGTCTTCAAAATAAAAGTCCATTATTTTAGGTTCCTGAAGTCTATGCAAGTCACACAAAGCTTATTAACAAAAAATAAAGAAATAAATAATAAAAATCTCTTGGGGTCATTTACAACGACTCTGTGACTGATTGGCATGACTGCTGTTTTGTTGCTTGATTTGTACTGATGTTTGTACACACATCCTGGATTTTGTTCCGACCTCTTTTTTGCAGATTCCGTACATATACCAACTGACCTGGTATCAACACGCTTACATCAGAGGGGTCACAACTTTGCGGCTTCCTTTTGCACCATACTTCTGCCAGCCGTGATCTTGTCAAAGTAAATGCGTGTTGCAAGACCTCATGATGGTACATCACCTAGTTCATCACTGATGTCAGCATGGGTTCTTTCATCAGCCATAGAAGTCTGGAAGGCTCCTGGAGTCCTACCAAACATCCAAAAATATGATGAAAATCCTGTACTCTGACTCTCTGTGGTGTTATACACAAAGAAGTTTGTGGAGTGTTCTGTTGAACATCTCACATTGGCTATTTCCCAGGTAGTGCGGCTCTTTTTAATACCACACCCCGGCAAAGCAACCACACGATAACACACCATATTTATGAAACCATTCTCTGGTCAGAATACATCAGTCCTTATCATCACGTTTTCTCCTCCATCCTGTGAGGGTTCTAGTACAGTGAAATCAGTAGCAAGCACCTGCAAAGGTTCAGAGGCTTGGAGACTTCCCATCTGGAACTTTGCTTAACATGTTTTTACTTAACATGTACATCTTTGGCTATACAACACCTTTCACATATTTTACACCAATGTTCAATATCTCTGTGCATATTGGGCCAGTAGCAATGACGCCTCACCAAGGTACAGGTGCGTTCAACAACCTGGTGCCAATAATTATTATGGAGCTGCTTCAATATGGTGTCCTTCAACTGATCTGGAAGTAAAACTAGCTTTAATGGCCACATGTGTACATCCTCAGTTTTCCTATATAAAATAATCTCCATTTCCACCACACAGTTTCATTGTCTCACAAGTTCTTGTACCTCAGATGCTGTAAGTCTTTCTCCTCTTCTGCAGAATCCCAGGAATGATCCTATTACTGGGTCTGTCTTCTGCAGTACCTGCAGCTGAGACATAGAAAACTCAGGTAGTGTCTGCAAAGACAAGACCAAGGATAGCTCAGCATCAGGAAGTTGCTCTTTCTGTGCCATCCTTGCCTCCACTAGTATGGCTCTACGTATTGTGGTCAACTCCAGTATTTCTTCCGCTGATTCACGGCATACTACATGCTGCTTGGAAACAGGGCATCTGCGTTGCCATTCTGCGCTCCTGGGCGATAGACAATATCAAAGTCAAACATTCCCAACTGTGATTTCTGTGGTCCTGAAAGAACCTTGTTTCCTTTCACTGTGCACTCTGTATACAGTTAAAATGACAATAAAGCCTTCTTGACTTGACTTGGCTTACCATTGAGCCTGTATCTAATAAACATTGTATATCTCCACACAAATTCACACTCACCACTGGACTTTATCCCACCAGCTAATCATAACTGAAAGGCTTCTTTACATTTGAGCCTATTTGTCCCCGTCCTGCCACTGCACAGCAGGGGGAATTAGTTTCCCACTGACTCTGCTACTTGTGAGGGCACAATGTGTGGGTCCTCCCCCTCCATTACTTGTCTACTTGCCAAGTGCAAAATAAGTTCAGCAATCAAATTTATTCTGTGGATACATTTGGGAAACCCAAAAAAAAACAAAAAAACGTGACTCAGCCCCCCAGCGAAGGCTACTAAATCTCAACCAGCATGGGTTCTATGCATAAACCTCCCCACTCACTCAATCTACCCATACACGTCCCGACTTTCACTTGGTCACACTGATTTATAATGGTCTGGTGCTGGCTGTCCAGTACAGCAGTGTTTGATGTGCTGTATAATCTGGTTTGCGCATGTTTGGTGCTGTATGTTTGTGAATCACACAAACAATCGTCTTTCAGAAAAGGTTCAGATCTGCTGTGAACATACTTTAAATCTTTTTGCTTTTAGAGTTCTGAAACTGAAGGCAGTTGAGAGGCCTCACTTCTTTCACTGCTGACCATGATATATTTTTTGTGGAGAACTCTGCTGCCCAAGATCTTTGTTTGCAGCCCCTAAAGTCTATTATGGTCATATGTCCCTGGTTGCTATATGGAATTACCAAGAGCCATTATATGTTCAGCAATGTTGTCGAATATTTTAGTGTTTTCGCTAACAAGTTTTCCCCTCAAAAACAGTGTTTAAAAACGCAGCAAATGCTGATTTATAATGGTCTTTGGTTCTGTAGGTTTGGGAGGAAGCATTGCACCTGTATCATTAAAGTTAAATTAAACAGTTAATAAAATTTTGAGTTTCACCAAAATGACCCTATTTTTGGAAAAAGGGTTCAGGACCAATTTAAATAGTCATTTATGTCTTTATATAAAAAAGAGGGTTGCAGTTTTTTTTTTGGGAGCTTTTCTTCGCTTGCTGTTACGTCGCTGCGGACTGTGTCTCTGTTGCTGCTGTGCCTCCATCAGATGGGTGAGAGCTCTGGGATGGACGGTGGGTGAATGCTGCTTTTATCAAACTGCTGCTCGGACGTGTGCGTCGGCTGGCTGAGCCATGGTGGCAAGGTGGCTGGCCAGAACTTGTTCTCGGCAGCAAAGTCGAATTGTAGAAATGGATAGACCTCTCATTTCTGCTCATTTCGTTTATTTTAGATGTTCAGCTTGTGTGCTCTGCGGCCCTCTAAGACAAGAGAGAATTAACACACTACAAAATCTGTTCCCTCCAAAAATGTGCAGTGCATTTTGCTGCTGCTAGCCACGCAGCGGCAAGTGGGCTTTTTTTTGTATTTGTTCTGCAGTTTGTTCATTGTGCAGAAAAAATGTTCACTTTTCTCTGTAGTTTTGGAATTTTTATGTGAACAAACTATACAATCTCGTACCTGTTATGGTACTATGAAAATTGCTCTGTTAAAAGAAATACTGTAAGCTCAGATGAGTGAGAGCTCTGAGATGGACGCATGTGTGGTCTGCAGCCGTCTAAGACAAGAGAAGATAAACACACTATAAAATCTTTCAGATTTTCAGAATAAACAGAGTGGAAAGCGAGCCGTGTGTCTGACTGCTTGATGGCCAAACGGTGGTCGTTACACACCTCGCATGCGCAGTAGAGGACGGACGTCGCAGTATGAAATGAAATAGAGTTTGTTTAAAACTTACTTTTGTTCCTGTTACTTAAAAATCCTTTAGGTTGAGGGAGTTGAATGTGTTGTTCTGGAATTAGTCTTTACAAATAGGTGAAAACAAATACAGATTTGTGCCTCTTCGCAATCATCGTCGAGGCTAGGCAATTCTCAGCATATTTAAAGACTTGTGTGAAGGATATTCCTCTGCTTTCTAATGCTTAACGACACGTGTAAAGGTGAAATTACAGTTCTGAGATTTTAACAAGTTCTAAATGCAACATATGCTGATCTGTAATGGTTTGGTGCTGGCTTTCCACTATACACGTGTTTTAAATGCCACATACACTGGATTGTGCATCTTTGGTGCTGTAGGTTTGTGAATAAGCATTGAATCTCGCATGCACAGTAGAGGGCGGACGTTGCAGCCATTTTACCTGCAGTAAAAAAGAATACACTTTAAAACTAATTACATAGGATAAAGTTAACTTAAACTAGTTTTAGAACTATTACTGTTACTCTCAAGTGTATTTCTATGAAACGATTTTAAATTCAACAAAGCACCCTGTACAACAGTGACATTTTTTTTTTTGGTTTTCAGCAAAAAATTTCAGAATTGCAAATAAAACTACTATCAAACATCTGAGTTTCACATCCATACTAGATGAGCAATTCAATATTCCCTGTAGTTAATGTTTCCCAAGAGATCTGTAGTATTAGGAGAGCACCGTTATTCTGTAGAATGCTATTGCATGTCCTATACTGCCGTCTCATGAGTACCTAACGCTGAAAGGGTGAAGCTTGAGGGGTTTTTCTTCTCGTTTGGTCAGAAGTGGCAAAACTGCTGTTTAAAGGACTTTGTAAAGTTAAATGTGAACTGCACATGTCTTGCCTTCAAGTTGGCTGTTGTCACCATGAAACAGGGTATGGCCTGTTGAGAATGAAGTAATGTAAGTTCACACATTTCTGCCAAAAGTCATAATAAAAAGGTATGTGTGTGTAAAACATAATTACCAACAAGACACACACTGTCTAATTAGGTAAGATAGCTGACAGTTGCAGATTAAGATCATTGCCAACCAGCTCCATATATTCCCTGCTACAAAAACGAGCACAGAGCTCGGCAGCAGCAATTCCAGAACATTTCTGCACGCCATTACCCTGGTATAGAAATGTATAGCGCTGGTGGTCACCAAACACGATCATTTGGTTAAGGGGAATTTATTCAGTTGAATTATACTGGCTGACTGACTGAATTGAGTTGATCCAGTGAAATATGGAGACCTTTAGAGAGTGTCTTATGTTTTTGTACAACCTTGATGAGTAAAACTCACACCTTTCCCATTGGCTTCTGGCACCATCTATTTGCACAGTGGGCCTGCCCCCCATTCCCTCACCCTCATTGTAAATTCATTCCTCCACACTACCTTCTCCTATGTGGTGAGCTGTTGTTTTGTGCTGCAGCTGCTTGATTTTAGTGTTGAAAACAATCAAAGGTGGATTTTGTTCATCCTTGTTCCTGCTGATTCACTGTATGTTCAGTAACTGATTGATCAGATTGAAGGTTTAATATAAAGAAGGAAGCATTTGATGTATAACTGATCTGCAGATCTGGAAATGGATCGTGAGACAATCAGGATGACCAGCCCTTTTACTTGCAGTGGTACTTTCCCAGGAGTTCTCATACAGTCTCTTTTTATATCCAAATTAGGACCACCATACGGATGCGGTGTCGACTGTTTTCAGTCTGTTTTGTTCTCCGTGGGGCTCCCCTTCAGCAGCTCTGAATCACTGAGGGCACATAAACTATGTAAGTCTTTCTCTGATTTATCAAATATCAAACCAAAGCTTCTATGGAAGCTCCTTTCTGTTCTCACTAATCACTTTATGCATCAGATGATAGAAGAGCTTCTAGAAGTGTTCAGTCTGTTTCATCAGTCTGTTAATGTTCTGATTCATATTAGCTTTATTATGTCTGTCTATTCTGACTGATCCTAATAGGAAAGGAGATGGACGCCATTGGACTCAACAGATTTATGAACACCAGTGAGGTACAGAACAAATCAACGCAGACATAAATTAGCCTGAAAATAAACCACAAATTAAATGATTTTATACTACATGTTATTCATTAAGGGCATTTGTAGCACACACTAGTGCATCTCAAAACTACAGGATTCTAAAATAGTGAACCAGGATTCTTGGTTTCTGATGTTATATAGTAAACATTTTAAATAAAATATGAAGCAGTTGAGAGAGAGAGAGACTAGGAAGAAGCAGGGGGAGAGGGGATGCTCTAATATTGTGTGCCTTTAGAGTGGCTGATCCTGACCTCGACTCTGCCCCACCAGCTCCTCCTCCGCAGCAACAGGGAAGCCAGCAACCCCGTGACAGCTCCTCAGTGGCAGCAGAAGCAGCTGGATCTCCACAGGCTCAGCAGAGCCCTTCATCACCACCACCACCAGAGGGATCACAATCTCGGATCTACCCAGATCTAGCACAGATGGCGGACTCCGGGGAGAGAGAAGTGACACCGACACCCTCCACTCCGGTCTCCCACCACACTCAAAGCCATGACCCACACCCCCTCTGGTAAGCCGTGCCTACCACATGGTGGGGCTGATAAAGATTGCTCATGGGCGTAGCCATATGAGCAAAGGGGGGATAGTAGAAGCAATGCAGCAGCACTGGTATGCTAGAAGACTCACACAAAATTTTTGCTCAGCCTGTCTGGTGTGTGCACAGCACACATGCAGAGGAGCCACAGCTGGCCCAGCACAGCAAGCTGGACATCCACCAGCAACTGAACCATTTCAACACTGGCAAATTGATTTTGTCGAACTGACACTAGCTGAAGGGAAAAGATACCTTCTGTTTATGCATGTTCTCGAAATGGGTTGAGGCATTTGCCACAAGCAAGCAAGGCGCGCAAGCTGTAACCAAAAGCTTACTAACTGAGATTATTCCTAGGTGGGGCCTTCCCAAGTGTGTTTCGAGTGATGATGGCACCCCCTTCACCCAAAAAGCAGCTAACTACTGCCCTGGGCATCGATATGAAAAAGCATTGCAGCTACCACCCGGCCAGTGCAGGGGCAGTAGAAAAGGCAAATGGCACCATTAAAGCGGGTCTTGCAATCCACTGGCCTTGACTGGCCAAAGGTGCTGCCCTTAGTACTTTAGCAAATGAGAACAAAATCCCAAGCAAGAATGGGATGCAGTGCATTTGAGATAGTGTTCGGAAGACGCAGCGCTAAGTGGGGTTTGTATTTGGTCTGCAGTTTGTTCATTGTGCAATAAGAAAAAAACGCTTTTCTCTGTAGTTTTGGACATTTTTATGATGTGAACAAACTATATGATCTTGTGCATGTTATGGTACTATGAAAATTGCTCTGTTAAAAGAAATACTGAAAGCTCAGACGAGTGAGAGCTCTAAGATGGACGCTTGTGTGGTCTGCAGCCGTCTAAGACAAGAGAAGATGAACACACTATAAAATCTTTCAGGTTTTCAGAATAAACAGAGTGGAAAGCGAGCCTTGTGTCTGACTGCTTGATGGCCAAACGGTGGTCGTTGCACACCTCGCATGCGCAGTAGAGGACGGACGTCGCGGTGTGAAATGAAATAGTTTGTTTAAAACTTACTTTTGTTCCCGTTAATTAAAAATCTTCTAGGTTGAGGGAGTTGAATGTGTTGGTCTTGAATTAGTCTTTACAACTAGGTGAAAAGAAATACAGATTTTTGCCTCTTCGCCATCATCGTCGAGGCTAGGCGATTCTCAGCATATTTAAAGCCTTGTGTGAAGGATATTCCTCTGCTTTCTAAAGCTTAACGACACGTGTAAAGGTGAAATTACAGGTACAAGTGAAATTCTGCTGATCTCTAATGTTTTGCTGCTGGCTTTCCACTATACACGTGTTTTAAGCTCCGCATACACTGGATTGTGCATCTTTGGTGCTGTAGGTTAGTGAAGAAGCATTGCATCTCGCATGCGCAGTAGAGGGCGGACGTTGCAGCCATTTTACAACCAAGCACCCTGTACAACAGTGACATTTTTTTTGTTTGTTTTCAGCAGACCAGAATTACAAATTAAACTATTATCAAACGTCTGAGTTTCACATCCATATTAGATGAGCAGTTCAATATTCCCCGTACTTAATGTTTCCCGAGAGATCTGTACTATTAGGAGAGCACCGTTATTCTGTAGAATGCTATGCATGTCCTACACTGCCGTCTCATGAGTACCTAACGTTGAAAGGGTGAAGCTTGAGGGGTTTTTCTTCTCGTTTGGTCAGAAGTGGCAAAACTGCTGTTTAAAGAACTTTGTAAAGTTAAGTGTGAACTGCACATGTCTTGCCTTCAAGTTGGCTGTTGTCACCATGAAACAGGGTATGGCCTGTTGAGAATGAAGTAGTGTAAGTTCACACATTTCTGCCAAAAGTCATAATAAAAAGGTATGTGTGTGTAAAACATAATTATCAACAAGACACACACTGTCTAATTAGGTAAGATAGCTGACAGTTGCAGATTAAGATCATCGCCAACCAGCTCCATATATTCCCTGCTACAAAAACGAGCACAGAGCTCGGCAGCAGCAATTCCAGCACATTTCTGCACGCCATTACCCTGGTATAGAAATGTATAGCGCTGGTGGTCACCAAACACGATCATTTGGTTAAGGGGAATTTATTAAGTTGAATTATACTGGCTGACTGACTGAATTGAGTTGATCCAGTGAAATATGGAGACCTTTAGAGAGTGTCTTATGTTTTTGTACAACCTTGATGAGTAAAACTCACACCTTTCCCATTGGCTTCTGGCACCATCTATTTGCACAGTGGGCCTGCCCCCCATTCCCTCACCCTCATTGTAAATTCATTCCTCCAGACTACCTTCTCCTATGTGGTGAGCTGTTGTTTTGTGCTGTTCATCCTTGTTCCTGCTGAAGTAAAGCTTTATAAACCTATTAGTTGTTCAGTAGTTTAGGGTTGGTAGAGCAGAGAGATCAGTAAACTGTGCTGGATTACGATTCTCATTGTTCTCCCCTGCAATCCAGTTGAAAATATTAAAAAATAATATGAACATTAGCAGAGTAATTAAAACTCATTGAACTGAAATGGTTTAGGCAATTGGCTTCATCAAACAATTTGAGTTCAGGTAACTAATCAGGTTTTCCAATAAGAAGATCACAGTGCTCAGTTTCTGCAGTAGTAGTGTTTTTGAAGTGGTCATGGTTGTTTTTTGTTTTCATTACAGAATCATGAAATCATTGTTTTCAGCTACCTTGAAAAAGCCCTTCATGAAAGACATGAGCAGGCCCTAATAAAGAAGATGAAGCAGAGGAGCAGTTTAACATTCAGGAGGGAAAATGAAGGTCAGTGACCCCAAGAATGAGGTTCTTCCAGATGTTCCAGACAGTTGGAGACTCCACTTTACAGATGATTTAAATGCAGTCGTTTAAATGAATGTCTGAACTCTGCTGATGTGTGTGTTTGCAGTATTTCTGCTGTTTATGGTTTATTTCTGCACTGGTGCGGGGGTGAGTAAAGACTCCAAAGTACCTATAATTCACTGTACGTTCAGTAACTGATTGATCAGATTGAAGGTTTAATATAAAGAAGGAAGCATTTGATGTATAACTGATCTGCAGATCTGGAAATGGATCGTGAGACAATCAGGATGACCAGCCCTTTTTCTTGCAGTGGTACTTTCCCAGGAGTTCTCATACAGTCTCTTTTTTTATATCCAAATTAGGACCACCATACGGATGCAGTGTAGACTGTTTTCAGTCTGTTTTGTTCTCCGTGGGGCCTTCCGTCAGGAGTACGGGTTTTATGTTCGGAACGTTTTACCTAAGCGTGCTCCCCTTCAGCAGCTCTCCATCACTGAGGGCACATACACTATGTAAGTCTTTCTCTGATTTATCAGATATCAAATTTCAAACCAAAGCTTCTATAAAAGCTCCTTTCTCTGTTCTCACTAATCACTTCATGCATCAGATGATAGAAGAGCTTCTTGAAGTGTTCAGTCTGTTTCATCAGTCTGTTAATGTGCTGATTCATATTAGCTTTAATATGTCTGTCTATTCTGACTGATCCTAATAGGAAAGGAGATGGACGCCATTTGACTCAGCAGTGAGGTACAGAAGGGGAATTGTAGCACACACTAGTGCATCTCAAAAATACAAGATTCTAAAATAGTGAACCAGGGTTCTTGGTATCTGATGTTACATTTTTAATAAAATATAATTAAGTTTGTAGTTGATTTTTTCCAATGAAAGCAAACCAGTAACAACTGTAGATATGATTATTTCTGTGTGTATCTTACACTACTTCTCTTTTTTTCACAGTTACTGAATTTCCAGGCTAGAAGACTAGCTAAGACACCCGGCCTGGATGAGAGAAACATCGCATGGCGTAGGCCTCATCTACGCATTGGCATACACCCCAAAATATTGCCAGTGTGAAATGCAGAGCTGAAATCAACCCTAGATACACTGAACACTGGCCCTGAGTCAGATGCCTAGAGACTCTAGTAAGTGTTCACACAGTGTGTGCTGATTGCTAGAGATGGCATACAGGTGAGTATGAGACCAGAAGGTGAGTTTGAGACCAGTAGGTGATCAGAAGGTCAGGCTGGCAGAGTGCTGTTAGATGTTATTGGCTTGCTATCTAGTGTCGACTAGAGGAGGATGGGTTCTCCTTTTGAGTCTTGGTTCCTCTCAAGGTTTCTTCCTAATGCATTTAGGGAGTTTTTCTCTGCCACTGTCGCCCTTGGCTTGCTCACTATGTGTCTGTAAAGCTGATTTTTATACCATCTTTAATCAATAGCATTTTACATGCCTTCTTTAACTCCGAGGCAGGTATTATATTCGGAACATTTTACTGAAGCGTGCTCCCTTTTAGCAGCTCTGCATCAGACTGAGGGCACATAAACTATGTAAGTCTTTCTCGGATTTCTCCACTGTGATATCAAACAAAAGCCTTTATGGTCAATGGAGCCAGTTCACCCCTTCCTGGTTTGGACAGGCCAGGTGGGCACTATTCTTGAACTACAGATCACAGTGCATACAGTTTCTGCAGTAGTAGTATTTTTGAAGTGGTCATAGTTGTTTTGTTGTTTTCATCACAGAATCATGAAATCAGCTGTTTTTAGCAACCATGCAAACGCCACTCCTAAAAGTCCTGAGCAGGCCCTTATAAAGAAGATGAAGCAGATCAGTCGGTTTCCATTCAGAAGGGAAAATGAAGGTCAGTGACAACAAGAATGAGGTTCTTCCAGATGTTCCAGACAGCTGGAGACTCCACTTTACAGATGGTTTGAATGCAGTCGTTTAAATGAATGTCTGAACTCTGCTGATGTGTGTGTTTGCAGTATTTGTGCTGGAATACTTTCATAAAAATCTCTGATATGGTTTTCTGCTGTTTATGGTTTACTTCAGCACTGGTGCGGGGGTGAGTAAAGACTCCAAAGTACCTATAATTCTCTGTATGTTCAGTAACTGAATAGATCAGATTGAATGAAGAAAGGCTTAATATAAAGAAGGAAGCATTTGACGTATAACTGATCTGCAGATCTGGAACTGGATCATCAGATGATCAGGATGACCAGCCCTTTTACTTGCAGCAGTACTTTTCCAGGAGTTCTCATACAGTCTCTTTTTTTTATATCCAAATTAGGACCACCATACGGTTGCAGTGTTGTCTGTTTTCAGTCTTTTGTTCTCCGTATGGCTGATGTGGTCTGGTTCCTTCCTTCGGCGCCTTGTAATAGACAGCCAAAAGCAGGAGTACAGGTATTATGTTCGGAACATTTTACTGAAACGTGCTCCCCTTCAGCAGCTCTGCATCAGACTGAGGGCACATAAACTACTTAAGTCTTTCTAAGATTTATCCACTGTGATATCAAACCAAGCCTTTATGGTCAACAGAGCCAGTTCACCCCTTCCTGTTTGGAAAGGCCAGGTGGGCACTGTTCTTGAAGTACAGTTCACAGTGCTCACAGTTTCTGCAGTAGTAGTATTTTTGTAGTGGTCATAGTTGTTTTTTGTTTTCATCACAGAATCATGAAATCAGCCGTTTTCAGCAACCGTGAAAACGCCACTCCTAAAAGTCCTGAGCAGGCCCTTATAAAAAAGATGATGCAGATCAGTCGGTTTCCATTCAGGAGGGAAAATGAAGGTCAGTGACAACAAGAATGAGGTTCTTCCAGATGTTCCAGACAGCTGGAGACTCCACTTTACAGATGATTTGAATGCAGTCGTTTAAATGAATGTCTGAACTCTGCTGATGTGTGTGTTTGCAGTATTTGTGCTGGAATACTTTCATAAAAATCTCTGGTATGGTTTTCTGCTGTTTATGGTTTACTTCAGCACTGGTGCGGGGGTGAGTAAAGACTCCAAAGTACCTATAATTCTCTGTATGTTCAGTAACTGAATAGATCAGATTGAATGAAGAAAGGCTTAATATAAAGAAGGAAGCATTTGACGTATAACTGATCTGCAGATCTGGAACTGGATCATCAGATGATCAGGATGATCAGCCCTTTTACTTGCAGCGGTACTTTTCCAGGAGTTCTCATAGTCTCTTTTTTTTATATCCAAATTAGGACCACCATACGGTTGCAGTGTTGGCTGTTTTCAGTCTTTTGTTCTCCGTATGGCTGATGTGGTCTGGTTCCTTCCTTCGGCGCCTTGTAATAGACAGCCAAAAGCAGGAGTACGGGTATTATGTTCGGAACATTTTACTGAAGCGTGCTCCCCTTCAGCAGCTCTGCATCAGACTGAGGGCACATAAACTACTTAAGTCTTTCTAAGATTTATCCACTGTGATATCAAACCAAGCCTTTATGGTCAACAGAGCCAGTTCACCCCTTCCTGTTTGGAAAGGCCAGGTGGGCACTGTTCTTGAAGTACAGTTCACAGTGCTCACAGTTTCTGCAGTAGTAGTATTTTTGTAGTGGTCATAGTTGTTTTTTTGTTTTCATCACAGAATCATGAAATCAGCCGTTTTCAGCAACCGTGAAAACGCCACTCCTAAAAGTCCTGAGCAGGCCCTTATAAAAAAGATGATGCAGATCAGTCGGTTTCCATTCAGGAGGGAAAATGAAGGTCAGTGACAACAAGAATAAGGTTCTTCCAGATGTTCCAGACAGTTGGAGACTCCACTTTACAGATGATTTGAATGCAGTCGTTGAAATGAATGATTTATCCACTGTGATATCAAACCAAAGCCTTTATGGTCAATGGAGCCAGTTCACCCCTTCCTGGTTTGGAAAGGCCAGGTGGGCACTGTTCTTGAAGTACAGATCACAGTGCATACAGTTTCTTTTTTTTATATCCAAATTAGGACCACCATGCGGTTGCAGTGTTGGCTGTTTTCAGTCTTTTCTTCTCCGTCTGGGTGATGTGGTCTGGTGCCTTCCCTCGGCGCCTTGTGATAGACAGCCAAAAGCAGGAGTACGGGTATTATGTTCGGAACATTTTACTGAAGCGTGCTCCCCTTCAGCAGCTCTGCATCAGACTGAGGGCACATACACTATGTAAGTCTTTCTAAGATTTATCCACTGTGCAAGAAGATGAAGATGATGAGCAGTTTTTAATTCCGGAGGGAAAATGAAGGTCAGTGACAACAAGAATGAGGTTCTTCCAGATGTTCCAGACAGCTGGAGACTCCACTTTACAGATGATTTGAATGCAGTCGTTTAAATGAATGTCTGAACTCTGCTGATGTGTGTGTTTGCAGTATTTGTGCTGGAATACTTTCATGAAAACCTCTGGTATGGTTTTCTGCTGTTTATGGTTTACTTCAGCACTGGTGCTGAAGTAAGTAAAGACTCCAAAGTACCTATAATTCTCTGTATGTTCAGTAACTGAATAGATAAGATTGACTGAAGAAACGTTTAATATAAAGAAGGAAGCATTTGACGTATAACTGATCTGCAGATCTGGAACTGGATCATCAGATGATCAGGATGACCAGCCCTTTTACTTGCAGCGGTACTTTTCCAGGAGTTCTCATATAGTATCTATTTTATATTCAAATTAGGACCACCATACGGTTGCAGTGTTGGCTGTTTTCTGTCTTTTCTTCTCCGTATGGCTGATGTGGTCTGGAGCCTTCTGTCGGCATCTTGTAATAAGACGGCCAAAAGCAGGAGTACGGGTATTTTCTTCGGAACATTTTACTGAAGCGTGCTCCCCTTCAGCAGCTCTGCTTAAGACTGAGGGTACATAAACTACTTAAGTCTTTCTCAGATTTATCCACTGTGATATCAAACCAAAGCCTTTATGGTCAATGGAGCCAGTTCACCCCTTCCTGGTTTGGACAGGCCAGGTGGGCACTGTTCTTGAAGTACAGATCACAGTGCTCACAGTTTCTGCAGTAGTAGTATTTTTGTAGTGGTCATAGTTGTGTTTTTGTTTTCATCACAGAATCATGAAATCAGCCATTTTTAGCAACCTTGAAAACGCCCTTCATGAAAGTCCTGAGCAGGCCCTGATTAAGAAGATGAAGATGTTTCTCTCATCCAGGTAGTTGAAGCGGAGTGTCTGGGCTAGTCTCCTACCCTGGCAATTCAGTAACTGTGAAAAGAAAGTAGTGTAAGATACACACATATCTACAGGTGTTACTGGTTTGCTTTAAAAAAAAATAATTTTCATTGAAAAATCAACTACAAACTTAATTATACTTTAATTTTTATATTGAATAAAAATGTTTATTATGTAACATCAAATACCAAAAACCCTGGTTCACCATTTTAGAATCTTCCATTTTTCAGATGCACTAGTGTGTGCTACAATTCCCATTAATGAATAACAATATAAGTATAAGTAAATAACATAGTATAAAATGTAATAATAAAATTCAATTAAATAATAATTTAATTTGTGGTTCATATTCAGGCTAATTTATGCAGACTGCATTGATTTGTTCTGTACCTCACTGGTGTTCATAAATCTGCTGAGTCCAATAGCGTCCATCTCCTTTCTCATTAGGGTCAGTCTAAACTTCACCTTTCACTGGGCTGAAAAAGAATAGTATAGTATATAGAATATATAAGAGTAGTAATACTATTACTGCTAAAACCAAACAGCTGCAGTACAAAACAGACAACAGCTCACCACAAAGGGGAAGGCAGTCTGGTGGACTGAATTTACAATGATGTTGAGGGAATGGGGGGCAGGCCCAGTATGCAAATAGATGGCCAGAAGCCAATGGAAAAGGTGTGAGTTTTACTTATCAAGATTGTACAAAAACATAAGACACTCTCTCCATAGGGTCTCCATATTTCACTGGAACAACTCAATGCAGTCAGTCAGCCAGTATAACTCTCAGTATAAAGTTATGTTTTTGTTTTTTATTTTTTACAAAAGTGCCAAGAGTAATTTGCAGAAGCATTTCCTGTTATTAAAATGCACCTCATTACAGTCTCAAAGTATTAAGAAAATAAGGGATGCAGTTGTCTGTTGCCTCATGGAGTACCTTGGAGAACACCAAAAAGACCTCTTTCATGACTGCTAGGTATGTTATCAAATTATTAATCAACTTGAGGTATTCTCAGGGTTACACATATGGTTGCCCTTAACGTAAACTATTGTTTAATTTTCATATCAATTACAGAACTGTAACATCAGGGTATTCCCTGCCCTTTACTTAATTGTATGTTTATTGTTATTTAAACACACATTGTTTGGTATCTTTCTAGTGTAATATTTGCCAAACATTAACATTAAACAACAACTTGTCAAGCAAAATTCCTGATCACATATGTAATTCTTAACATGTAAGACCTATATTGCAAATATGAAGATGAGTAACACGATTTTATTAAAATCTGAATGGTTCACCCCTTTATTCAGGTGGTCTAAGGGCAGATGTTATACATTCATTTTATGATTACACATTTCTGTCCTGCAGGTAGTGGTCTGATCCCTCATAAATATTTTTAGATGTGTAGCAATGGGTTAGATTGATAAATGTTTTATTGTGGGACACTGGGGTCAGCCATTCAGGTTTTGCCTTTAATTTGTACTATCATGCTGAAGAATACAAACAAATGTTTATTTAGAAATTAATATAGCATAAATATATTGTTAAAATTGTTCAATTGTAAAACATTGCGTTTGTTAAGCGTTGAATGGGTGTGGAAACAAAACCAAAGTGTGTTTGCTGTTAATGGGATTGAGTATTCAAACGTTTTCTGGAGTTTGAAGAATAAAGCTGCTCATGAATGTCCACAGCCTTAAATGTAAGCTAAATTAACTAATGAACTGTTTTACCCATATTAGGACACACACTGTTTTCTTGTGTAACTTTCTTTCCTCCCCTCCTGGATATGGCTATATCAAGAATCTTTTGTTGTAGCTGACTATGCATAGAAAAGGACATTTTGTACTTTTTTATTATTAGTATTGTATCCTGTGTCTGATTATTTGTAGATCATATGTGTATATATATATATATGTTTTCTTTTTAAAATATTAATTTGACCTTCTCTGTACAAGTAATGGTTTACTGAAAAATATGAAGTAAATGAAGATTTGACATTTATGTTAATGTTACTCACTTATTATGGTCATTTGTTGTGAAATGTATTGAGAAATGTTAAATAGACTTTACTTTTTTATTATAATGTGTCAAACATGTTACATTTAGGTAATTTTCATACAAAATATGGGGTGAAATCTACCCAAACAAACTAAGTGCAATTTGTTACCTCAATTATAAGTAGATTCTATATGTTGAAGTTTTCCTGAAACGTGATTGTTAGTAAAGAAGACAAGGAGACGGACAGAGCGCAGAGTAGTGGCAGTTAAAAGTGGTCCGAAAATGAGAGGCGTCATTTTTTCTTTAAACTTCTTAAGAAGTCTGAGATATATTTTTCACAAGAACTGACAAATCACAAACAGCTAATCACGACGAGCCTTTAAACAGGCTGAGATATGAATTTTCTTCATGATCGAGGTGAAGAGGAAAAATCAGTTTATTTGTACTTCTGGGTGCATATGTAACGACCACCGTTTGGCCATCAAGCAGTCAGACACAAGGCTCGCTTTCCGCTGTTTATTCTGAAAAGATATAAAGATTTTATAGTGTGTTCATCTTCTCTTGTCTTAGACGGCTGCAGACCACACAAGCGTCCATCTCAGAGCTCTCACTCATCTGAGCTTACAGTATTTCTTTTAACACAGCAATTTTCATAGTACCAGAACAGGCACGAGATCATATAGTTTGTTCACATTATAAAAAATCCAAAACTACAGAGAAAAGTGATTATTTTCTTATTGCACAAAAGAACAAACTGCAGAACTAATAAACCCTCTTAGTGCTGCGTGGCTAGCAGCAGCAACATGCACTGCGCATTTCTGGAGGGGACAGATTAGGGAGCACATACCTGAGACAGATTTTATAGTGTTCATCTTCTCTTGTCTTACACGGCTGCAGAGCACACAAGCTGAACATCTAAAAAAATGAAATGAGCAGAAATGAGAGGTTTATTTATTTTCATAATCCGACTTTGCTGTCGAGAGGAAGTTTAGGCTAGCACTAGCTATTTTGCTACCATGGCTCAGTTAGCTGAAGCACATGTCTGAGCAGTAATTCGATAAAAACAGCATTTATAAGCACAACTACACTCTGAAAATCCACCACCTGCTCATATAATGTGTTAGAACAATGTTTTATAGAATTAATAACGAATTAAATTCAATTAAATTATGTACTAATGAGGAACTTCAGCAGCTACACACCGTCCATCTCAGAGCTCTCACTCATCTGACGGAGGGACGCAGCAGCAGAGGGGCGTAGTCTGCAGTGACGTCACAGCACGAGAAGAAAAGCTCCCTAAAAATAATTGTAAGCTTTTTTTAATAAAGACATAAATCACTATTTACATTTGTCCTGAACCCTTTTTACCAAAAATGGGGTCATTTTGGCGAAACTTAATATTTTATTAAGTGTTTAATGTAACTCTGTTACACATAGACTAGTTTAATAAAATTCATACAACTACCTAAACCTAACAGATTTTCTATCCATGCACCAGAACAACTAAACAACATTTTCATCAATCGCCATGTCATTCAATACTGCGACGTCAGCACTCTAGTGCACATGTGAGATGCTGTGCTGATTCACAAACATACAGCACCAAACAACCGCAAACCAGAATATACGGCATTTCAATCACTGCTATACTCGACAGCCAGCATCAGACTATGATAAATCAGCTTATACTGCATTTAAACACTGTCCTTGAGGGGAAAACTTGATAGCTAAAACACTGATATATTCAAAAACATTGCAGAACATATAATGTTTTTTGGTAATACCATAGAGCAACCAGGCACATATGACCATAATAGAATTTAGGGGCTGCAGACAAAGATCTTGGGCAGCAGAATTCTTCACAGAAAATATCATATCGTGGTCAGCAGTGAAAGAAGTGAAGCCACTCAACCGCCTTCAGTTTCAGAAATCTTAAGCAAAAAGATTGAAAGTAAGTTGTATGCGGATCTGGACCTGAAAAGTGATCATCAGTGAAGAAGACAAGGAGACGGAGACACTGCAGAGTAGTGGAAGTAATAAGTGGACAGAAAGGAAAGCCAACGTTTCATCTTTAAATTTGAGGTGAAGCCCTTAAAATGCAAATATTTATTTTTCAAAAAAACGAACAAATCACGAATAACAATTCCTGACGAGCCTTTAGAAAGGCTGAGAATTGCCTAGTCTGGACGACGATGGTGAAGAGGCAAAACTCTGTATTTGTTTTCACCTAGGTGTACAGACTAATTCAAGAATAATAAATTCATCTACCTCCACGGAAAAGATTATTTTTTTATTAAAGGGAACAACAAAAAAGTTTTAATCAAACTCCATTCCATTCCATTAGATGACGTCCGTCCTCTTCTGCGCATGCGAGGTGCAATGCTGTATGCAGTGTATGCAGCATTTCAAACACGTGTATAGTGGAAAGCCAGCACCAAACCATTCAAAATCAGCAAATGTTGAGTTCAGAACAAGCTTTTAACCAAAAACTTTGTTAAAATCTAAATCACAAGGCATTTTTTATTATTTTCTTCAAAGTCAAAAGTTTAAATACATTACATTAGTATTTGGTACTATTGGCCTTGGACTGTATGACTTGGGTCAAATGTTTTGGATATCTTTCCACAAGCTTCTCACAATAGTTGGCAGGAATTTTGGCCCATTCCTCCTGACAGAACTGGTGTAACTGAGCCATGTTTGTAGGCCGACTTGCTCGCACATGCCTTTTCAGCTTTGCCCATATATTTTCAATAGGATTGAGATCAGGGATGTGTGAAGGCCACTCCAAAACACTGACTTTGTTCTCCTTAAGCCACTGTGTAACCAGTCTGGCAGTATATCTCGGGTCATTGTCCATTTGGAAGACCCATTTGCGCCCAAGCTTTAACTTCCTGGCTTATGTCTTGAGATGTTGCTTCAGTATTTCCACATAATGTTCTTTTCTCATGATGCCATCTATTTTGTGATGTGCACCAGTCCTTCCTGCAGGAAAATAAACCTGCAACATGATGCTGCCACTCCCGTGTTTCACAGTTGAAATTGAAGGTGTTCTTCTCTTTACAATGGCTCCCTCTCCTGGCCTCAGTTTGTTTTGCACATGGCCCAAGCCACATGCGTCTGTGCTTCCCCTCTATGCTCTGTCCTCCACCTATGAACAACACTTGAAGCTCATCTGAAGACTCAATAGGACTCTTTTTAAGTACTGTTTTCAGAATGTAGTTGAGAAGTCTGTTACCTAGCCTTAGTTCTGAGCCTAAGCATTGTCCAGCTCTTCTGTGTTTTGGACCTTTGTTTTGTTTATGTTTCTGATGTATGGATCTGCCCTTCATCTACCTGCCTATCTGTGCTTTAACATACACCTGCCCTGATCATGAGAATGGTAAAGACTTTAACACATCAACTCTGCACATGCAGCCTGCCTCACTCAATTCATTCCACCTCTGTATTCGATAAGACTATGTTTCCAAGCCATGTTTCTAGTTTAGTCAGCCACCACTATACCTTGAGCTGAACAAGTCTTAGAGGTGCCACATTATCTAAAGTAGTGTAAAAACTATTCTTTAAGCATTCGGTTATAAAATCTCATTCTGAAGCATTGGATGAAGCATTGTATGAAAGTCTGGAAGGCTATGAATAAAACTACTAGATCTTATATTACGCTTGGCATAATAGTGTGGAGATATATTACAATATATTACAACTAAAATAAAGTTCATAAGAGATGAAACAGTGATCTAACACTACTGTGGCCTAAGGAATAACAGCTGTATTGTCTATGCTTACACAGCAAGGGTCAGAATGATGTCACCAGTCTGGTTGTGGTAGTTAGTAGGTCTGTTTATATTTTGACTGAAGTTACATACTAATGCTGTTCTCAGAGGTTGCTGTTCTTTATCAACGTGACTATTAAAATACCCTACAGCTATTCATTTGCCAGTAGACACCACTATGTTTTAAGAGATACAGGGGGCTACAAAGGCTGCTCAAAAGTAGAACACTTGTCTAAGCCTAACTAGAGTTAAAATGAACAACATTATTATACAGAATGCTGCGTATTTATAATATAGGCTAATAGGTTTAAAGGGGAGTTCAACCAGTTGTTCAAAATTACTGCATAATTCAGTTGATTAGATGGAAGCAAAGATGGAGCAATTGAATCACTGGGGATCCCAAATTAATCCCAATGTCAACACAAATATAGTCACATCAAATTATAAATGTCCAAACCCAGCAGTGGATCTCAGATCTGCAATTCTAATGATGGTATAATAACTGTACATCTGAAAACATTCTCTCTCTAGCATTATGTGACATTCATAACTGCTTCACATAACTTCCAGTGATGAAGATTTTAGAGGCAATAACTTGTTCAGTCACCATTACCATGAACTATTTTAATCCTGTAGGTTGTTTTAGAATCTCAGTAATTCACTCATGCAGACATTTGAAACCATTTCTGGTAAGATGGCATTATTACTATTTAATGACTAATATATTATTGATAGTAATTGAATTAATAATAACTAACTTTTGCTGTGCACACAAGCACTGGATTAAACACAACAAAAAGAACGCTAATGTCAGGCCCTTGTTATCACCTCTCCCCCGGGGCGATCCCTATTTCTGTTTATGTTGCCCTGTTCTTTATTGTCTTGTATTGTCCATCCCTGCAAGTGTTTCCTTGTTTTCACTACCATGCCTGACCAGGCATGACAGCTAATGAAATATTCAGATGACGCGGTCTTTTAGTGACTTGTGTTTTGGGGCTAAACCCTCTTTTGAGTGACTGTAAATACTGTGGAAAAATATACTGTTAGTTAAGGAGCAGTTAATATTTGTCTTACATGCAGTAAACCTGCATAAAACCAGAGTTTTGGATGAAACTGCAATTTTGGTTAATGTGGGTTACCTTGATCAGCTTAGCTAGTACTCGATGAAGTGCACCTACATGATTTTGTGTCTTTAAACTGGGAGAGTCAGCTATCTATCTTAGTCACTGTGTATCTAAAAACATCATTCATGAATGAAGACTGTAGGAACTTGGAATTATTTAGGCTGTATTTTTATTAAAATTATGATTTACTAACTGAGGAATAGGTGTTGCACTCCCTCTGGTAACGTTATTCAATTTAGGGTCATGGTGGCAATAGAGCACTTCCATCAGCTCTTGCTGGGGGATCCCCAGAACTCCCCACGTGAACTAGAACCCCTGGGTTGAGCCTTTATAGGAATCCCTTCTGAAGAAATGACCCTTGATTTTCTCAACCGCAGGGCATGATCCTGTCTGAATGCGGTGATGGGAAACAGGGAATGTCATAGAAGTGCCAGGCCAAACAGCAGTAAACCAAGAGACGACCCACTGCTGGACATCCTTATTCTGTTCTGTAAATATGGGTGGAGCATACCCAAACTGACACTCAAACTGGGACAGACCCATGGATGAATGTCATGAGGTGTAGTATGCGTTACTCTACCCACAACAGGCATTCTGATCAGGAAGAGGGGTTAGCGAGGGCCGGACACTGTAGGGAGTGCTCCAAGTCTTCATTGACCCTCTATGTCTGGCCATTTGATTGGGGGTGGAAACCTGATGAGAGGCTTGCTTCCACCTTTAGTAACCTGCAAACCCATCTGGCAAATTGGGGTGCCCTTTACAGGGGGTGCCCTGTCTAATAACTCATCCTAAGCAAACCCATGGGCTCGGACATGCTAAAGTTATAGCATGGCTGTCTCCCTGGACGACAGGAGTGTCGGTAGAGCAATAAACTTGCTTGCCTTAGACAAGTAGTCAACCATGACAAAGATCACGGTAATGCCCCTGGGAAGAGAGCAACACCGTGGCAAGGTCTATGGAGACATGAGACCATGGGCCAGAGAGGATGGATAACAGGTGGAGCAAACCTGCCAGTTCAGTTCCGGGATCCTTGTTGCAGGTACTTACCTTACAAGCTGCCACGTAGGCCCATAACTCTTGGTCCAAGCATGGTAACCAGATCCTTAATGTACAGACCACCCACAGGTGTGCTATGAAGGGGAAAATTGCCCCAACTGCAGCACCTGGTCTTTATCACAAGTGCCACCTCCCAGATCTGACTCATTCCTAGGGGCCCGCCATACTGTGGCTTCTACCCTAGGCTGGATGGGAGATGCTATGCGGACCTCGGGTACTGTGGTTGCTGGCGGCTGTTCCTAAGGGGAGGCCTCCTACTGGCGGAAGAGAGCATCAGCATTGTTCCACCCAGACCTGTACGAAGTTGCAAAGTCAAACAGGGTGAAGAACAGTGCCCAACTGGCCTTTCCAAACCAGGAAGGGGTGACTGGCTCGATTGTGCCACCACTCCTCTAAGGCCAGTATGACAGTCAGCAACTCATGATCACCCACATGGTAACTGAGACGTCTTCTAATTCAAGTTCGCCTGGACATCTTCGTAGTCCGAGGACACTAAAGACAGGGATTTTAGACTCGCAGGCTGAGAACCCATGCCTTGGAGCCCGGTGGACCAGCTCCAAGACGCCGGCTAGTGCAGCATCAATAACATTCTCCGCTGCCTCGGAGTTAAAGAAGGCATGTAAAATGCTATTGATGACAGATGTTATAAAAATCAGCTTTACAAAAATCCAGGTCCAGACCCTTAGTGAGCAAGCCAAGGGCAACAGTGGCAAGGAAAAACTCCCTAAATGCATTAGGAAGAAACCTTGAGAGGAACCAAGACTCAAAAGGGGAACCCATCCTCCTCTGGTCGACACTGGATAGCAAGCCAATAACATCTAACAGCACTCTGCCAGCCTGACCTTCTGATCACCTACTGGTCTCATACTCACCTGTATGCCATCTCCAGCAATCAGCACACACCGTGAGAACACTTACTAGAGTCTCTAGCATCTGGCTCAGGGCCAGTGTTCAGTGTTTCTGGGGCTGATTTCAGCTCTGCATTTTACACTGGCAATATTTTGGGGCGTATGCCAATGCGTAGATGAGGCCTACGCCATGCAATGTTTCTATCATCCAGGTAGTTGAGGCCGAGTGTCTTGGCTAGTCTTCTACCCTGGCAATTCAGTAACTGTTAAAAAAGAGAAGTAGTGTAAGGTACACACAGAAATAATCATATCTACAGGTGTTACTGGTTTGCTTTATAAATATTATTTTTTTATTGAAAAATCAACTACAAACTTAATTATATTTGATTAATAATGTAACATCAGATACCAAGAACCCTGGTTCACTATTTTAGAATCTTGTATTTTTGAGATGCACTAGTGTGTGCTACAATTCCCCTTAACGAATAACATGTAGTATAAATCTTTTAATTTGTGGTTTATTTTCAGGCTAATTTATGTCTGCATTGATTTGTTGTGTACCTCACTGGTGTTCATAAATCTGCTGAGTCCAATGGCTTCCATCTCCTGTCCCATTAGGATCAGTCTAAACTTCACCTTTCCCTGGGCTGAAAAAGAATAGACAGACATATGGTCTCAAAAACCCATGCAATTTTCTCCCCAAAATATAAATCAGCACATTAACAGACTGATGAAACAGACTGAACACTTCAAGAAGCTCTTCTATCATCTGATGCATAAAGTGATTAGTGAGAACAGAGAAAGGAGCTTCCATAAAGGCTTTGGTTTGATATCACAGTGGATTAGTCAGAGAAAGACTTACATAGTGTATGTGCCCTCAGTCTGATGCAGAGCTGCTGAAGGGGAGCACGCTTAGGTAAAATGTTCCGAACATAAAACCTGTACTCCTGACGCAAGACTCCAGACCACATCAGCCATACAGAAAAGAAAAGACTAAAAACAGTCTACACTGCAACCGTATGGTGATCCTAATTTGGATATAAAAAGACACTGTATGAGAACTCCTGGAAAAGTACTGCTGCAAGTAAAAGAGCTGATGATCCAGGTCCAGATCTGCAGATCAGTTATACGTCAAATGCTTCCTTCTTTATATTAAGCCTTTCTTCATTCAATCTGATCTATACAAGGTTCCTGAACATACTGAACATACAGAGAATTATAGGTACTTTGGAGTCTTTACTCACCCCCGCACCAGTGCTGAAGTACGTTGCAGTTCCGATTACAAAGACCATGAAGAGCAGAAAACCATACCAGAGGTTTTTGACGAAAGTATTCCAGCACAAATACTGCAAACACACACATCAGCAGAGTTCAGACATTCATTTAAACGACTGCATTCAAATAATCTTTAAAGTGGAGTCTCCAGCTGTCTGGAACATCTGGAAGAACCTCATTCTTGTTTTCACTGACCATCATTTTCCCTCCTGAATGGAAACCGACTGGTCTTCTTCATCTTCTTAATCAGGGCCTGCTCAGACCTTTCATGAAGAGCATTTTCAAGGTTGCTAAAAACAGCTGATTTCATGATTCTGTGATGAAAACAAAAAAACAACTATGACCACTTCAAAAATACTACTACTGCAGAAAGTATGAGCACTGTGATCTGTAGTTCAAGAACAGTGCCCACCTGGCCTTTCCAAACCAGGAAGGGGTGAACTGGCTCCATTGACCATAAAGGCTTTTGTTTGATATCACAGTGGAGAAATCCCAGAAAGACTTACATAGTTTATGTGCCCTCAGTCTGATGCAGAGCTGCTGAAAGGGAGCACGCTTCAGTAAAATGTGGATATAAAAAAGAGACTGTATGAGAACTCCTGGAACAGTACCGCTGCAAGTAAAAGGGCTGATCATCTGATGATCCAGGTGCAGATCTGCAGATCAGTTATATGTCAAATGCTTCCTTCTTTATATTAAGCCTTTCTTTTTCACGAAAGTATTCCAGCACAAATACTGCAAACACACACATCAACAGAGTTCAGACATTCATTTAAGTCTCCAACTGTCTGGAACATCTGGAAGAACCTCATTCTTGTTGTCACTGACCTTCATCTTCCCTCCTGAATGGAAAACATTCACTCCCATTCTGCTCAACCACCTTCATACACAGCAGTCATCACAGGAACAACGCTCCACAATTTACACAGCCCAAGCCCAACTGTCTTTCTTTTCAGAGCCCTGACCAGACTAATGTCTCCAACGACCCAACACACAACTTTCACACACGCTCGCAGTGATGACTGTCATAGCGATGCTACATTACTTCTCGTTCTAATAACACACAACCTATTGCCCCAATCCAGAGAGAGTGGACACTTTAACTCTTTCTCACTAACACTCTCCTCTTCTGGGGGTGCCATCTCAACCTAGCTCAACAAAAAATAGAAATGAATAGAGACTGTGGGATGGCTTTCTTTCTTTACATAATGATGCAGTCAGGTGCAGAACTATTGGATTCTCTATTTTGAAAAGTGAGATATTCTTTCATTGTAGCATACATTGTCTGTAGCCACCTAGGCTACATGAAATTGGTTTAAGAAGTAGCTTAGCCTAGGCCTAATCAGAATGCTGCTCACTGACTCACTTTTCACATGTTGGTGAGTGGTGGCTTTACAAATATGCCTAGAATTATTGGATTCTCTTGTAAAGAAGCCCAAAGTTGTATTTGGTATAAGACAGATAATAGAGAAAATCATATCATTTTAAGAGGTGTGATTTTCTTAAACTTCTGTCCTTTGTTCCTAACCACCTACATACAAACTAGCTAACATTTTTCCAGGGCCAAAAAAAATAGCCTAGGTCTAGCCTATTACTCACCCAACAAACTATAATAGCATAATAATGACATTACAAAACACTGTTTTTTTGGGGGGTTTTGAAAAGTGTTCTCACATTTAAGACTTTTTAGTTCAGAATGAAAGACGTACTGAAGTACTAATGTACCAAACGTACTGAACGTACTAACCTAGGCTTATGTTCTCATCCAGTCAGTGTACACAATGTCTTTTGAATAGCCGCTAGTGGTAAGGACATTATTAGCTTATCTCACCTGCCTTTATAATAAAGACTAACGTGGTCGTAGAACATTAGTCAAAATGATTTTATTGACGTTTACTCATTTTATCAGATTTACCAAGGGGTTGGGTTGTTTTAGCCTACTCATTACATAGCCTCAGTTTTCTGAAAGCAGTCCAGCTTGCTGCAGGTTCTACTACATGTTCCCATCCACTGTGAATAGCACGGCCAGAACTGCCGTCGCCTCCTTCACTGTCATCAGCCACTGTTGCGTTTTCTCTCCATCTCAGAAGATCCTAACAGATTATGTCATGTTCATCCTTCATTGCACTGCACACTGGTGCAAAGAGAGAGGTGTGTCCAGCCCTGTGTCAGTAAAGAAAATAACCAATGGGAAACAAACACTTGCGCTGACTTTTTTGCTGAATGTATTATGCAGGCAGGAGCAACATGAAAGCGGTAATGCTGGGTAAAATAATCCATAAACACGGTAATAACTTTCACTGTTATGCCTATGAAATTTATATATCAGCTAAACTTAACGGGGACCACTGTTCTTTCCCACTCTGATTACAGGCTTTCTATTACTTTTATTGAGGTTGTCTGTTTAACTATTTCTGTTACAGGTCACTCACTAAACGTAAACCTTGTTTTAATCTTCATCTTTTTGCATGTGCTGAGGTGCCCTGTTTCTCCTGCTGTGCCCTGATGTTCGCTCAGCCTGGCTCTCCACTGCCCTGCTGTGTTACGGTTCTGCTCTGGAGTTCTGCAATGATCCACTCCTACCACACTCCATTGCTATACGTGCACATACTTAATCAGCATGGACTTTAACATTAACACTGAGCATATGTCCAGCACCTACTCATGCTTCATAACCTGTTCCTACATGAGCTATAGCCTTTCATTGTCTATCTGTCTACTTCTTTGTGTAATGTTGTTTGTTTGTTTTTGCTGTGCGGGTCGACCTAAGCAGGTGGGTTCCTCGGACTGAGTCTTGGTTTCTCCCAAGGTTTCTTCCTCTAAGTATCCGGGAGTTTCTCCTAGCCACTATCGCTACCACCTCCATTGGGGAGCTTCCTCATAAGAGGCGTGGTCCTGGATCTCTGTAAAGTGCTTTGTGACCACATTTGTTGTGAAAGGCGCTATATAAATAAACATTGAATTGAATTAAATTAGTGGTGATGCAACTCCTACTGACAACAAAAAAGCTCATGATGACGATGCCTAGACCAGTGTTTGATGGTAATGATGAAGAGTAGATGAGGAAATATTTGTATTGATTGTTGCTATGCCTCCTCCTCTACCTCCTTTTCTTCCTCTCTAATGAGGGCTGTGTATTTAAACAAGGCCATCCCCACAGACCACAGTTAAAGCCAACTCATTTCTGGTCTCATCAGTAATGAAGTCATTAGGTAAGTGTCAGAGAAGAAAGTGAACATTAGGTTGGTAGGAAAGACTAATTTAGCACCAATTGTATTTTTTTAATTCAGCTCTAGAAGAGGATGTGCTATGCTGCACTAAATGAGGGCAGCATCTTTCCTCTCAAAGCAAGAACAATTGTCTTTAAAGACTCATTGAGTCACGTGGGTTCTATTGATGTGTTCTTGGCATCTGGTTTAAACTAAACTCAACTGCTGTGATAAAAATATCACAGATCTGCCGGCAGCTAAAGATGAATTGAGAGGGGATTTTCCTGAGGTTAAGTGCAAGGTTACTGTAACTGAGGTGCATTTCGAACCTATTCTCTAAATGAACTTATTTTATTATCCTCAACTTCTGTGCCCTCCACCACGATCCTCTGTGAGCTTCAGATACATTTAAAATGAAGTTCACGTTATTTTAATATATACACGTAAATGAATGCTGCTCATTTTAATGGAGGTTCAAACTTTTAATTCTAGCGACTGATTAAAATTACTGCATAATTCAGTTGATTAGAAGCCATTAGGGAGCAAATTTGAATTAAAATAGGTTATTTTAGAGGAGCATGTTTCATGTCAGAGCACTCTGAATTACTTGATTTACATCAGACATTTGGAACAATTTCTGGTAAGTGGCTTCGGGGTTCTTTTTCATCAGGAAGAAGGGGGGTGGGTTAAGGCCATGTATAGATTATCGGGCACTCAACGCAATCACCAATAGGTCCCCGTTTCCTATGCCGTTGGTGCCTTCCGCTCTCGAGCAGCTGCGGGGAGCCCAAATATTCTTCACGTCGGCCCCGCTGTTGCGCCACCCCGATCCCCGTAAACCGTTTGTGGTCGAGGTGGATGCCTCCAACACCGGGGTGGGGGCAGTTCTCTCCCAAAGTCACGGGGAGAACGATAGACTCCATCCGGTGGCTTTCTACTCAAAGAAGCTCACGGGGGCCGAACGGATTTACGGGGTAGGGGATAGGGAGCTCCTAGCAGTCAAAATGGCGCTCGGAGAGAGGCGTCATTGGTTAGAGGGTGCTGCCTACCCCTTCCTTGTATTAACGGATCACAAGAATCTAGAGTTTTGGAGAAATGCCAAGTGTCTGAACCCCCGGCAAGCTAGGTGGTCCCTGTTCTTTGCCAGGTTCAGTTTTACGATCTCGTATCGTCCGGGCTCCCGCAATACCAAAGCGGATGCTCTCTCTCGTATTCACCAGTCTGTGGATGAGGGAGAGACCGCTCCAGCATCCATCCTGCCGTCGGGTGGCACCGTCACGGCAATTCAGTAGGACCTGGATACAGAGCTAGACGAGGCCCTCAAACGCACCACCGTGCCCCCATCATGCCCTGTGGACAAGGTCTACGTCCCGGGGGCTTTCCGGGAGAAGCTCATCGTTTGGGCTCATGCTTCTCCGACATCGGGTCATCCAGGTGAGGCCCGGACGTACTATCTGCTCTCTCCCAAATATTGGTGGATGAGGGCAGATATACATCGGGTAGTGGCATCATGCAGTGAGTGTGCTCAATGTAAGACCCCGAAGACGCTCCCGTCGGGGAAGCTCAAGCTCATGCATACCCGTTCCTGAACGTCCGTGGTCTCACCTGGCTGTCGACTTCATTACTGACCTGCCTGAGGGGCACACGGTGGTGATGACGGTAGTGGACCGTTTCTCAAGAGGGGTTAGGTTCATACCATTCTCTGAATTGCCCTCAGCAATGCAGACCGCTCAAGCCCTGGTAGACCACGTCCGCTGGAATTTCGGGATTCCGGAGGACATAGTATCTGACCGGAGGGCCCAGTTCACGTCTAATCAGCTCCATCATCGTCTGGTATGGAAACTCTACTGCCCAGGACAGAAAGGCTCTCCAGCGTGTGATCAAAACCGCACAGTCCATCTCAGGAGCAGCCTTCCCCTCACTGCAGAACATCTACCATAACAGAGTCACCAGGAGAGCCCACAACATAATCAGGGACAGTACACACCCCCAGCACACACTCTTCACACTTTTACCTTCAGGCAGACGCTACAGGAGTGTGAAGTCCAGGACCACAAGACTCACAAACAGTTTCTACTCACAGGCCATCAGGCTTGTGAACACCTCACGCACTACCTCTCCAACCCTTCCTATCTGAACTGGTTTTAAACTCTAATCTGATTTTAACTGCACCTTACACTCACTGTACTGCTGCTGTCAGAACACTGTTTACATTCGCTACTTGCACACTATTGTTTACATTTCTTACTTGCAACCTGTACTTTATAGCTGCTGCTCTTCATACTTGCTCATACTTGCACATAAAAGCACATGTAACTTTTATTTTAATTTTTTTTTAATTGTAAAAAAGGAAAAAGTTTACTTTAATTTTTTTTTTTACTTCAACTTATATTATTATACTTTATTTATTTTGTATATATTTTTTATTATTAATTTCTTTTTTGTTATCTTTATCTATTGGTGAATGGCGGGACAGCAAAGTAAGAATTTCATTGTACAGCGTAACTGTCTGTTTCGGCTGTGCATATGACAATAAAACTCTTGAATCTTGAATCTTGAATCTAAGGTATGGGGTGCCTTCTGTGAACACCTGGGGGTGAGTGTAAGCCTGTCCTCGGGTTATCACCCTCAGTCTAACGGCCAGTGCGAGCGCTGAAGTTCCTACGGCTGTACTGCCACGACTACCCCAGCGACTGGTCCCAGTATCTGGTTGGGCTGAGATGGCCCAGAACTCACTGAGGTGCGCAACCACTGCTCGACCCCATACCAGTGTTACCTAGGCTACTAGCCTTTGCTGGCCCCCTGGACTGCCACGGAGACCCAAGTCCCAGCAGTGGATGCTTTGGATGCAACACAGCGAAGCGGTCTGGACCGGAGCCCACCATCCAGACGTTCCGACTGGGAGTGGTTCGGTCCAGAGGAATGCTCCTGGGAACCGGCCGATCATGTCCTGGACCCTGCGTTGGTCCGGGAATTCCACGAAAGGTTCCCAAGTAAGCCGGCTCCCAGGCCTCGCGGACGTACCAGGAAGTCGCAAGCCCCCGTCCATGGGAGACCCTCGCGTCCGGAGAGATGGGACCCTCCGCAGGAAGTTCAGAGACACTGGATTTGGTTCGGCGCCATCGGGGGGGTATACTGTGACGCCCGCGCCGCCGCACCCGCCCCAAAGGCGGTCCCGGGCCGCAGACGAAAATGATCTATATGTTAATGAACCATGCCATGTTTATTCATAGGAAGGACTTTTATGTTGAAATGGACTTTCGGGTTGACCCCCCGTCGCCATTGTGGTTTCTGGTTTTGTTTGTCATGTGACTATTCTTTGTTTGGTTAATGTGTTACACCTGTGGGCTAGTGTATTTAAGTAGGGCTAGAGCCAGCTGCTGGTTGCTGAGGATTACCCTTAGTGCACCACATGCACCCAGGTTATTCAGTTTACGGTAGAGACTCAGTATTCACCGGTCTGGTCTGTAGAGTCCATCCTCGTACAGAGGACTCTCTCTCTACCTAGCTAGCTTAGCAGGGGAAGCTAACTAGCTAGGCTGCTCTTGCCTCAGGGTCCATTAGGGAGCTACTGCAGGTCTAGGGCGATCTTTCGCCAGGCTTCATAGGTTCAGGAAGCTGGGGTCCTGGAGCTCCGGGAGTGAGTGACTCTCCAGCTTGTTTCAGCAGTTAGCTCTCCTCACCGTCGGACCGGAATAGTCGTCTAGGTTTGGCGGCTGACTCGCGCTACTCTTTATGTCCTAGTTCTTAGTTTTCCCAAGCTCGGCTTGGAAGTTTGTTTCTGAGTAGCGGTATTGGCTCAGCCCTGGCAGCTAGCACAGCCCTAGTGCCTCACCAGCCCCAGGTGTGTTCTTTTGGTTTGCCCAGTATTGTTTGTCACGGTTTTGTTTAGTTATTCTTTATCCCTAGTAATTGGTGCTGCATTTCTGTTTTGTTTATGGTTTATTGTTGCCAATAAACTCCTCGCTTTGGTCCATCCCCTGCGAGTGTTCTCCTGTCATTCTCAGACCGAGTGGATCATTAGAGTAAGATGGCCATGTTTCTTTTTAATAAATGTTATTGATATTAATGTAATTATTAATCAATAAAGCAATGCTAACTGTGACTTTTAATAATATTCCTCAGAATAACTTTTGCTGTGCACACAAGCACTTCATTAACACAACAATTGGGTGAAATAAATACTAAATATTCAGATGACCGTGATCTTTTAGTGACTGGTGTTTTGGGGCTAAACCCTCTTTTGAGTGACTGTAAATACTGTGGAAAAATATACTGTTAGTTAAGGAGCAGTTAATATTTGTCTTACATACAGTAAACCTGCATAAAACCAGAGTTTCAGATGAAACTGCAATCTCGGTTACGTGGGTTACCTTGATCAGCTTAGCTAGTACTTGATGAAGTGCACCTACATGATTTTGTGAGCAGTCTATAAACTGGGAGAGTCAGATATCTATCTTTGTCACTGTGTATCATTCATAAAAGAAGACTGTAGGAACTTAGCAATATTTAGGCTGTATTTTATTTAAATGATTATTTACTAACTGAGGAATAGGTGTTGCACTCCCTCTGGTAACGTTATTCAATTTAGGGTCATGGTGGCAATAGAGCACTTCCATCAGCTCCTGCTGGGGGATCCCCAGATCTTCCCAGGTGAACTAGAACCCCTGGGTCTAGCCTTTATAGGAATCCCTTCCCAAGGAATGACCCTTGAAGTTCCCAACCGAGAGACATGATCCAGCCGAAATCTGTGGTGGTAAACAGGTAATGTCATAGAAGTGCCAGGCCCACAGCAGGCATTCTGATCAGGAAGAGGGGTCTGGCCATTTGATTAGGGGTGGAAACCTGATAGGAGGCTTGCTTCCACCTTCAGTAACCTGCAGAAGACCCCCAAAACCATCTGGCAAATTGGGGTGCCCTGTCTGATAACACATCCCAAGCAAACCCATGGGCTCAGACATGCTTAAGTTATAGCATGGCTGTCTCCCTGGCCGACAGGAGTGTCGACAGAGCAATAAACTTGCTCGCCTTAGACAAGCAGTCAACCATGACCAAGCAGGCCACCAGAACCGGATAAGCAGGAACTTTAATAAACAGGCCACCCCCAGGTGTGCTGTGAAGGGGAAAAATTGCCCCAACTGCAGCACCTGGTCTTTAATGGCAGCACAGCCAATCACAAGTGCCACCTCCCAGATCTGACTTATTCCTTGGCTTCCACCCCAAACTGGATGGGAGATGCTATGCGGGTCTTGGGTACTGTGGTTGCTGGCGGCTGTTCCTTAGGGGAGGCCTCTTACTGGTAGGAGAGACCATCAGCATTGTTCCGCCCAGACCTGTACGAAGATAGAAAGTCAAACAGGGTGAAGAACAGTGCCCAACTGGCCTTTCCAAACCAGGAAGGGGTGACTGGCTCCATTGTGCCACCACTCCTCTAAGGCCAGTATGACAGCCAGCAACAAATGATTACCCACATGGTAACTGAGACGTCTTCTAATTCAAGTTCGCCTGGACATCTTCGTGGTCCGAGGAAACTAAAGACAGGGATTCTAGAATCGCAGGCTGAGAACCCATGCCTTGGAGCCCGGTGGACCAGCTCCAAGATGCGGGGGATCTGTTTAATGAGACCAGGAGCAACCAGAAAGCCCTGGCTGGTGCAGCATCAATAACATTCTCCGCTGCCTCTGAGTTAAAGAAGGCATGTAAAATGCTATTGATGACAAATGTTATAAAAATCTGCTTTACAGAAATCCAGGTCCAGACCCCTAGTGAACAAGCCAAGGGAAACAGTGGCAAGGAAAAACTCCCTAAATGCATTAGGAAGAAACCTCGAGAGGAACCAAGACTCAAAAGGGGAACCCATCCTCCTCTTGTCGACACTGGATAGCAAGCCAATAACATCTAACAGCACTCTGCCAGCCTGGCCTTCTGATCACCTACTGGTCTCATACTCACCTGTATGCCATCTTAAGCAATCAGCACACACTGTGTGAACACTTACTAGAGTCTCTAGCATCTGGCTCAGGGCCAGTGTTCAGTGTTTCTGGGGCTGATTTCAGCTCTGCATTTTACACTGGCAATATTTTGGGGCGTATGCCAATGCGTAGATGAGGCCTACGCCATGAGATGTTTCTCTCATCCAGGTAGTTGAGGCCGAGTGTCTTGGCTAGTCTTCTACCCTGGCAATTCAGTAACTGTGAAAAGAGAGAAGTAGTGTAAGAGACACACAGAAATAATCATATCTACAGGTGTTACTGGTTTGCTTTATAAATATTATTTTTTTCATTGAAAAATCAACTACAAACTTAATTATATTTGATTAATAATGTAACATCAGATACCAAGAACCCTGTTTCACTATTTTAGAATCTTGTATTTTTGAGATGCATGTGTGCTACAATTCCCCTTAACGAATAACATGTAGTATAAAATCTTTTAATTTGTGGTTTATTTTCAGGCTAATTTATGTCTGCATTGATTTGTTCTGTACCTCACTGGTGTTCATAAATCTGCTGAGTCCAATGGCTTCCATCTCCTGTCCCATTAGGATCAGTCTAAACTTCACCTTTCCCTGGGCTGAAAAAGAATAGACAGACATATGGTCTCATAAAGCCAAGCAATTTACTCCCCAAAATATGAATCAGCACATTAACAGACTGATGAAACAGACTGAACACTTCAAGAAGCTCTTCTATCATCTGATGCATAAAGTGATTAGTGAGAACAGAGAAAAGAGCTTTCATAAAGGCTTTGGTTTGATATCACAGTGGATTCAGAGAAAGACTTACATAGTGTACATGCCCTCAGTCTGATGCAGAGCTGCTGAAGGGGAGCACGCTTCAGTAAAATGTTTCGAACATAATACCCGTACTCCTGCTTTTGGCTCTCTATCACAAGGCGCCGACGGAAGGCCCCAGACCACATCAGCCATACGGAGAAGAAAAGACTGAAAACAGCCAACACTGCAACCGTATGGTGGTCCTAATTTGGATATAAAAAGACACTGTATGAGAACTCCTGGAAAAGTACTGCTGCAAGTAAAAGGGCTGATCATCCTGATCATCTGATGATCCAGGTCCAGATCTGCAGATCAGTTATACGTCAAATGCTTCCTTCTTTATATTAAGCCTTTCTTCAGTCAATCTGATTTATTCAGTTACTGAAAACATACAGTGAATTATAGGTACTTTGGAGTCTTTACTCACCCCGCACCAGTGCTGAAGTACGTTGCAGTTCCAACTGTCTGGAACATCAGGAAGAACCTGATGTTCAAGGTTGCTAAAAATGGCTGATTTCATGATTCTGTGATCAAAACAACTATGACCACTTCAAAAATACTACTACTGCAGAAACTGTGAGCACTGTGATCTGTAGTTCAAGAACAGTGCCCACCTGGCCTGTCCAAACCAGGAAGGGGTTAACTGGCTCCATTGACCATAAAGGCTTTGGTTTGATATCACAGTGGATTAGTCACAGATAGACTTACATAGTTTATGTTCCCTCAGTCTCATGCAGAGATGCTAAAAGGGAGCACGCTTCAGTAAAATGTGGATATAAAAAGACACTGTATGGGAACTCCTGGAACAGTACCACTGCAAGTAAAAGGGCTGATCATCCTGATCATCTTAAGATCCAGGTCTAGATCTGCAGATCAGTTATATGTCAAATGCTTCCTTCTTTATATTAAGCCTTTCTTTTTTACGAAAGTATTCCAGCACAAATACTACAAACACACATCAACAGAGTTCAGACATTCATTTAAGTCTCCAACTGTCTGGAACATCTGGAAGAACCTCATTCTTGTTGTCACTGACCTTCATCTTCCCTCCTGAATGGAAAACATTCACTCCCATTCTGCTCAACCACCTTCATTCACAGCAGTCATCACAGGAACAACGCTACACATTTTACACAGCTCAAGCCCAACTGTCTTTCTTTTCAGAGCCCTGACCAGACTAATGATTTCTCCAACGACCCAACACACAACTTTCACACATGCTCGCAGTGATGACTGTCATAGCGATGCTACATTACTTCTCGTTCTAATAACACACAACCTATTGCCCCAATCCAGAGAGAGTGGACACTTGAACTCTTTCTCACTAACACTCTCCTCTTCTGGGGGTGCCATCTCAACCTAGCTCAACAAAAAATAGAAATGAATAGAGACTGTGGGATGGCTTTTTTTCTTTACATAATGATGCAGTCAGGTGCAGAACTATTGAATTCTCCATTTTGAAAAGTGAGATATTCTTTCATTGTAGCATACATTGTCTGTAGCCACCTAGGCTACATGAAATTGGTTTAAGAAGTAGCTTAGCCTAGGCCTAATCAGAATGCTGCTCACTGACTCACTTTTCACATGTTGGTGAGTGGTGGCTTTACAAATATGCCTAGAATTATTGGATTCTCTTGTAAAGAAGCCCAAAGTTGTATTGGTATAAGATAGATAATAGAGAAAATCCTATCATTTTAAGAGGTGTGATTTTCTTAAACTTCTGTCCATTGTTCCTAACCACCTACATACAAACTGGCTAACATTTTTCCAGGGCCAAAAAATAGCCTAGGTCTAGCCTATTACTCACCCAACATACTATAATAGCATAATAATGACATTACAAAACAGCTGCTGACTGTTTTTGTTGGGGGTTTTGAAAAGTGTTCTCACATTTAAGACTTTTTAGTTCAGAATGAAAGACGTACTGAAGTACTAATGTACCAAACGTACTGAACGTACTAACCTAGGCTTATGTTCTCATCCAGTCAGTGTACACAATGTCTTTTGAATAGCCGCTAGTGGTAAAGACATTATTAGCTTATCTCACCTGCGTTTACAATAAAGACTAACGTGGCCGTAGAACATTAGCCAAAATGATTTTATTGACGTTTACTCATTTTATCAGATTTACCAAGGGGTTGGGTTGTTTTAGCCTACTCATTACATAGCCTCAGTTTTCGGAAAGCAGTCCAACTTGCTGCAGGTTCTACTACATGTTCCCATCCACTGTGAATAGCACGGCCAGAACTGCCGTCGCCTCCTTCACTGTCATCAGCCACTGTTGCGTTTTCTCTCCATCTCAGAAGATCCTAATAGATTATGTCATGTTCATCCTTCATTGCACTGCACACTGGTGCAAAGAGAGAGGTGTGTCCAGCCCTGTGTCTGTAAAGAAAATAACCAATGGGAAACAAACACTTGCGCTGACTTTTTTGCTGAATGTGCTGAATGTATTATTTAGACCAACATGAAAGGGGTAATTCTGGGTAAAATAATCCATAAACACGGTAATAACTTCACAAATTCACTGTTATGCCTATGAAATTTATATATCAGTTAAACCTAATGGGGACCACTGTTCTGTCCCACACTGATTACAGGCTTTCTATTGATATTATTGTGGTTGTCTCTTTAACTGTTTCTGCTACAGGTCACTCACTAAACATAAACCTTGTTTTAATCTTCATATTTTTGCATGTGCTGAGGTGCCCTGTTTCTCCTGCTGTGCCCTGATGTTCGCTCAGCCTGGCTCTCCACTGCCCTGCTGTGTTACGGTTCTGCTCTGGAGTTCTGCAATGATCCACTCCTACCACACTCCATTGCTATACGTGCACATACTTAATCAGCATGGACTTTAACATGAACACTGCGCATATGTCCAGCACCTACTCATGCTTCATAACCTGTTCCTACATGAGCTGTAGCCTTTCATTGTCTATCTGTCTACTTCTTTGTGTAATGTTGTTTGTTTGTTTTTGCTGTGCGGGTCGACCTAAGCAGGTGGGTTCCTCGGACTGAGTTTTGGTTTCTCCCAAGGTTTCTTCCTCTAAGTATCCGGGAGTTTCTCCTAGCCACTATCGCTACCACCTCCATTGGGGAGCTTCCTCATAAGAGGCGTGGTCCTGGATCTCTGTAAAGTGCTTTGTGACCACATTTGTTGTGAAAGGCGCTATATAAATAAACATTGAATTGAATTAAATTAGTGGTGATGCAACTCCTACTGACAACAAAAAAGCTCATGATGACGGTGCCTAGACCAGTGTTTGATGGTAATGATGAAGAGTAGATGAGGAAATATTTGTATTGATTGTTGCTATGCCTCCTCCTCTTCCTCCTTTTCTTCCTCTCTAATGAGGGCTGTGTATTTAAACAAGGCCATCCCCACAGACCACCGTTAAAGCCAACTCATTTCTGGTCTCATCAGTAATGAAGTCATTAGGTAAGTGTCAGAGAAGAAAGTGAACATTAGGTTGGTAGGAAAGACTATTTTAGCACCAATTGTATTTTTTTAATTCAGCTCTAGAAGAGGACGTGCTATGCTGCACTAAATGAGGGCAGCATCCTTCCTCTCAAAGCAAGAACAATTGTCTTTAAAGACTCATTGAGTCACGTGGGTTCTATTGATGTGTTCTTGGCATCTGGTTTAAACTAAACTCAACTGCTGTGATAAAAATATCACAGATCTGCCGGCAGCTAAAGATGAATTGAGAGGGGATTTTCCTGAGGTTAAGTGCAAGATCACTGTAACTGAGGTGCATTTCGAACCTATTCTCTAAATGAACTTATTTTATTATCCTCAACTTCTGTGCCCTCCACCACGATCCTCTGTGAGCTTCAGATACATTTAAAATGAAGTTCACGTTATTTTAATATATACACGTAAATGAATGCTGCTCATTTTAATGGAGGTTCAAACTTTTAATTCTAGTGACTGATTAAAATTACTGCATAATTCAGTTGATTAGAAGCCCTTAGGGAGCAAATTTGAATTAAAATAGGTTATTTTAGAGGAGCATGTTTCATGTCAGAGCACTCTGAATTACTTGATTTACATCAGACATTTGGAACAATTTCTGGTAAGTGGCTTCGGGGTTCTTTTTCATCAGGAAGAAGGGGGGTGGGTTAAGGCCATGTATAGATTATCGGGCACTCAACGCAATCACCAATAAGTCCCCGTTTCCTATGCCGTTGGTGCCGTCCCCTCTCGAGCAGCTGCGGGAGCCCAAATATTCACGAAATTGGATCTCCGCAGTGCGTATAACCTGGAGCGTATCAGGGAGGGGGACGAATAGAAGACATCGTTCATGACCACCAGGGGGCAGTTCCAGTCCTGGCTTACGGGGGCCGAACGGATTTACAGGGAGGTCCTAGCAGTCAAAATGGCGCTCGGAGAGTGGCGTCATTGGTTAGAGGGTGCTGTCTACCCCTTCCTTGTATTAACGGATCACAAGAACCTAGAGTTTTTGATAAATGCCAAGTGTCTGAACCCCCGGCAAGCTAGGTGGTCCCTGTTCTTTGCCAGGTTCAGATTTATGATCTCGTATCGTCCGGGCTCCCGCAATACCAAAGCGGATGCTCTCTCTCGTATTCACGGATTCTGCGGATGAGGGAGAGACCGCTCCAGCATCCATCCTGCCATCGGGTGTCACCGTCGCGGCAATTCAGTGGGACCTGGATACTGAGATAGACGAGGCCCTCAAACACACCACCGTGCCCCCATCATGCCCTGTGGACAAGGTCTACGTCCCGGGGGCTTTCCGGGAGAAGCTCATCGTTTGGGCTCATGCTTCTCCGACATTGGGTCATCCAGGTGAGGGCCGCACGTACTATCTGCTCTCTCCCAAATATTGGTGGGAGGGGACGAGGGCAGATATACATCGGGTAGTGGCATCATGCAGTGAGTGTGCTCAATGTAAGACCCTGAAGACACTCCCGTCGGGGAAGCTCAAGCTCATGCATACCCGTTCCTGAACGTCCGTGGTCTCACTTGGCTGTCGACTTTATTACTGACCTGCCTAAGTCTGAGGGGCACACGGTGGTGATGACGGTAGTGGACCGTTTCTCCAGAGGGGTTAGGTGCAGACCGCTCCTGCCCTGGTAGACCACGTCCGCTGGAATTTTGGGATTCCGTAGGACATAGTATCTGACCGGGGGGCCCAGTTCACGTCTAAGGTATGGGGTGCCTTCTGTGAACACCTGGGGGTGAGTGTAAGCCTGTCCTCGGGTTATCACCCTCAGTCTAACGGCCAGTGCGAGCGCACTAACCAGGAGCTGGAGAAGTTCCTACGGCTGTACTGCCATGACTACCCCAGCGACTGGTCCCAGTATCTGGTCTGGCCTGAGATGGCCCAGAATTCACTGAGGTGCGCAACCACTGGCCTGACCCCATACCAGTGTTACCTAGGCTACCAGCCTCCGCTGGCCCCCTGGACTGCCACGGAGTCCCAGCAGTGGATGCTTGGATGCGTCGCAGCGAAGCGTTCTGGACCGCAGCCCACCAGCACATCCAGATGGTCCTGCGACGCTACAAGGCCCAAGCAGACCGGAAGAGAGGGGAGACTCCGACATACCAACCAGGTGACCGGGTCTGGTTGGCCACGAAGGAACTCCGAACTAGTCTCCCTTCACACAAACTGAAAGTTAAGTACTCTGGTCCTTATATAATAGAAAAAAGAATCAACGAAGTTGCTTATCGTATCCGACTACCCCCACGGTCACATATTCACCCGGTTTTCCATGTGTCTCAGCTCAAGCCCGTGGTACCTGAACCTCTGGACGAGGCCACCCCGGTGGAGATTGAGGGGATTGCAGTACCTGGTCGACTGGGAGGGGCTCGGTCCAAAGGAATGCTCCTGGGAACCGGTCGATCCGGGAATTCCACGAAAGGTTCCCAAGTAAGCCGGCTCCCAGGCCTCGCGGACGTCCCAGGAAGTCACAACCCCCCGTCCGTGGGAGACTCTCGCGTCCGGAGAGGGGTCCGTCAGCCTCGTCGGACCGGATGGGACCCTCCGCAGGAAGTTCAGAGACACTGGATTTGGTTCGGCGGTTGTGTACTGTCACGCCCGCGCCGCCGCACCCGCCCCAAAGGCGGTCCCAGGCCGCGGCTCACAGGCGAAAATGATCTATATGTTAATGAACCATGCCATGTTTATTCATAGGAAGGACTTTTATGTTGAAATGGACTTTCGGGTTGACCCCCATTGCCATTTTGGTTTCTGTTTTTTTTGTCATGTGACTATTCTTTGTTTGGTTAATGTGTTACACCTGTGGGCTAGTGTATTTAAGTAGGGCTAGAGCCAGCTGCTGGTTGCTGAGGATTACCCTTAGTGCACCACATGCACCCAGGTTATTCAGTTTACGGTAGAGACTCAGTATTCACCGGTCTGGTCTGTAGAGTCCATCCTCGTACAGAGGACTCTCTCTCTACCTAGCTAGCTTAGCAGGGGAAGCTAACTAGCTAGGCTGCTCTTGCCTCAGGGTCCATTAGGGAGCTACTGCAGGTCTAGGGCGATCTTTCGCCAGGCTTCATAGGTTCAGCAAGCTGGGGTCCTGGAGCTCCGGGAGTGAGTGACTCTCCAGCTTGTTTCAGCAGTTAGCTCTCCTCACCGTCGGACCGGAACAGTCGTCTAGGTTTGGCGGCTGACTCCTCACGCTGTCAAGTCTAGTCTCAAGTTCAATGCGCCTGACTAGCGCTACTCTTTATGTCCTAGTTCTTAGTTCAGAATAACTTTTGCTGTGCACACAAGCACTGCATTAACACAACAATTGGGTGAAATAAATACTAAATATTCAGATGGCCGTGATCTTTTAGTGACTGGTGTTTTGGGGCTAAACCCTCTTTTGAGTGACTGTAAATACTGTGGAAAAATATATTGTTAGTTAAGGAGCAGTTAATATTTGTCTTACATGCAGTAAACCTGCATAAAGCCAGAGTTTCGGATGAAACTGCAATCTCGGTTAACGTGGGTTACCTTGATCAGCTTAGCTAGTACTTGATGAAGTGCACCTACATGATTTTGTGAGGAGTCTATAAACTGGGAGAGTCAGATATCTACAGTGGGGAGAACAAGTATTTGATACACTGCTGATTTTTCAGGTTTTCCCACTTGCAAAGCATGTAGAAGACTGTAATTTTTATCATAGATACTCTTCAACTGTGAGTGATGGAATCTAAAACAAAAATCCAGAAAAATACATTGTATGATTTTTAAATAATTAATTTCCATTTTATTGTGGGAAATAAGTATTTGATACACCAGAAAAAGAAACTTAATATTTGGTACAGAAACCTTTGTTTGCAATTACAGAGATGAGACGTTTCCTGTAGTTCTTGACAAGGTTTGCACACACTGCAGCAGGGATTTTGGCCCACTCCTCCATACAGATCTCCTCCAGAGCCTTCAGGTTTCGTGGCTGTCGCTGGGCCACACGGACTTTAAGCTCCCTCCAAAGATTTTCTATTGGATTCAGGTCTGGAGACTGGCTAGGCCACTCCAGGACCTTAAGATGTTTCCTACAGAGCCACTCTTTAGTTGCCCTGGCTGTGTGTTTTGGGTCGTTATCATGCTGGAAGACCCAGCCACGACCCATCTTCAGTGCTCTTACTGAGGGAAGGAGGTTGTTGGCCAAAATCTCACGATACATGGCCCCATCCATCCTTCCCACAATACGGTGCAGTCGTCCTGTCCCCTTTGCAGAAAAGCATCCCCAAAGAATGATGTTTCCACCGCCATGCTTCACGGTTGGGATGGTGTTCTTGGGGTTGTACTCATCATTCTTCTTCCTCCAAACATGACGAGTGGAGTTTAAACCAAAAAGTTCTATTTTTGTCTCATCAGACCACATGACCTTCTCCCATTCCTCCTCTGGATCATTCAGATGGTCATTTGCAAACTTCAGACGGGCTTTGACATGCGTTGGCTTGAGGAAGGGCACCTTGCGTGCACTGCAGGATTTTAATCCTTGACGGCGTAGAGTGTTACTGATTGTTTTCTTTGAGACTGTGGTCCCAGCTCTATTCAGGTCATTGACCAGGTCCTGCCGTGTAATTCTGGGCTCATTCCTCACCTTCCTCAAGATCATTGATGCTCCACGAGGTGAGATCTTGCATGGCGCCCCAGACCGAGGGAGATTATCCGTTATTTTGCATTTCTTCCATTTTCTAATAATTGCACCAACAGTTGTTGCCTTCTCACCAAGCTGCTTGCCTATTGTCCTGTAGCCCATCCCAGCCTTGTGCAGGTCTACAATTTTATCCCTGATGTCCTTACAAAGCTCTCTGGTCTTGGGCATTGTGGAGATGCTGGAGTCTGACTGATTGAGTGTGTGGACAGGTGTCTTTTATACAGGTAACGAGTTCAAACAGGTGCAGTTAATACAGGTAATGAGTGGAGAACAGGAGGGCTTCTTAAAGAAGAAGTAACATGTCTGTGAGAGCCAAAATTCTTACTGGTTGATAGATGATCAAATACTTATTTCCCACAATAAAATGGAAATTAATTATTTAAAAATCATACAATGTATTTTTCTGGATTTTTGTTTTAGATTCCATCACTCACAGTTGAAGAGTACCTATGATAAAAATTACAGTCTTCTACATGCTTTGCAAGTGGGAAAACCTGAAAAATCAGCAGTGTATCAAATACTTGTTCTCCCCACTGTATCTTTGTCACTGTGTATCATTCATAAAAGAAGACTGTAGGAACTTATTTAGGCTGTATTTTATTTAAATGATTATTTACTAACTGAGGAATAGGTGTTGCACTCCCTCTGGTAACGTTATTCAATTTAGGGTCATGGTGGCAATAGAGCACTTCCATCAGCTCCTGCTGGGGGATCCCTAGATCTTCCCAGGTGAACTAGAACCCCTGGGTCTAGCCTTTATAGGAATCCCTTCCCAAGGAATGACCCTTGAAGTTCCCAACCGCAAGGCATGATCCGGCCTGAATGCCGTGGTGGGAAACAGGTAATGTCATAGAAGTGCCAGGCCCACAGCAGGCATTCTGATCAGGAAGAGACACTGGAAGAGGGGTCTGGGTCTGGCCATTTGATTAGGGGTGGAAACCTGATGAGAGGCTTGCTTCCACCTTCAGTAACCTGCAGAAGACCCCCAAAACCATCTGGCAAATTGGGGTGTCCTGTCTGATAACACATCCCAAGCAAACCCATGGGTTCAGACATGCTTAAGTTATAGCATGGCTGTCTCCCTGGCCGACAGGAGTGTCGGCAGAGCTATAAACTTCCTCGCCTTAGACAGGCAGTCAACCATGACCAAGATCACGGTGATGCCCCTGGGAAGAGAGCAACCCTGTGGCAAAGTCTATGGAGACATACATGAGACCATGGGCCAGAAGGGATAGATAACAGGTGGAGCAAACCTGTCGATTCGGTTCCGGGATCCTTGTTGCAGGTACATACCTTACAAGCTGCCACTTAGGCCCATAAATCTTGGTCCAAGCACGGCCACCAGAACCGGATAAGCAGGAACTTTAATATACAGGCCACCCCTAGGTGTGCTGTGAAGGGGAAAAATTGCCCCAACTGCAGCACCTGGTCTTTAATGGCAGCACAGCCAATCACAAGTGCCACCTCCCAGATCTGACTCATTCCTAGGGGCCCGCCATACTGTGGCTTCCACCCCAAACTGGATGGGAGATGCTATGCGGGTCTTGGGTACTGTGGTTGCTGGCAGCTGTTCCTTAGGGGAGGCCTCTTACTGGCAGGAGAGACCATCAGCATTGTTCCGCCCAGACCTGTACAAAGATACAAAGTCAAACAGGGTGAAGAACAGTGCCCAACTTTCCAAACCAGGAAGGGATGACTGGCTCCATTGTGCCACCACTCCTCTAAGGCCAGTATGACAGCCAGCAACAAATGATCACCCACATGGTAACTGAGACGTCTTCTAATTCAAGTTCGCCTGGACATCTTCGTAGTCCGAGGACACTAAAGACAGGGATTCTAGAATCGCAGGCTGAGAACCCATGCCTTGGAGCCCGGTGGACCAGCTCCAAGATGCGGGGGATCTGTTTAATGAGACTAGGAGCAACCAGAAAGCCCTGGCTGGTGCAGCATCAATAACATTCTCCGCTGCCTCTGAGTTAAAGAAGGCATGTAAAATGCTATTGATGACAGATGTTATAAAAATCAGCTTTACAGAAATCCAGGTCCAGACCCCTAGTGAGCAAGCCAAGGGCAACAGTGGCAAGGAAAAACTCCCTAAATGCATTAGGAAGAAACCTTGAGAGGAACCAAGACTCAAAAGGGGAACCCATCCTCCTCTGGTCGACACTGGATAGCAAGCCAATAACATCTAACAGCACTCTGCCAGCCTGGCCTTCTGATCACCTACAGGTCTCATACTCACCTGTATGCCATCTCCAGCAATCAGCACACACTGTGTGAACACTTACTAGCATCTGGCTCAGGGCCAGTGTTCAGTGTTTCTGGGGCTGATTTCAGCTCTGCATTTTACACTGGCAATATTTTGGGGCGTATGCCAATGCGTAGATGAGGCCTACGCCATGAGATGTTTCTATCATCCAGGTAGTTGAGGCCGAGTGTCTTGGCTAGTCTTTTACCCTGGCAATTCAGTAACTGTGAAAAAAGAGAAGTAGTGTAAGAGACACACAGAAATAATCATATCTACAGGTGTTACTGGTTTGCTTTCATTGAAAAATCAACTACAAACTTAATTATATTTGATTAATAATGTAACATCAGATACCAAGAACCCTGGTTCACTATTCTAGAATCTTGTATTTTTGAGATGCACTAATGTGTGCTACAATTCCCCTTAACGAATAACATGTAGTATAAAATCTTTTAATTTGTGGTTTATTTTCAGGCTAATTTATGTCTGCATTGATTTGTTCTGTACCTCACTGGTTTTCATAAATCTGCTGAGTCCAATGGCTTCCATCTCCTGTCCCATTAGGATCAGTCTAAACTTCACCTTTCCCTGGGCTGAAAAAGAATAGACAGACATATGGTCTCATAAAGCCATGCAATTTTCTTCCTCAAAATATGAATCAGCACATTAACAGACTGATGAAACAGACTGAACACTTCAAGAAGCTCTTCTATCATCTGATGCATAAAGTGATTAGTGAGAACAGAGAAAGGAGCTTCCATAAAGGCTTTGGTTTGATATTTGATATCTGATAAATCAGAGAAAGACTTACATAGTGTATGTGCCCTCAGTCTGATGCAGAGCTGCTGAAGGGGAGCACGCTTCAGTAAAATGTTTCGAACATAATACCCGTACTCCCGCTTTTGGCTCTCTATCACAAGGCGCCGACGGAAGGCCCCAGACCACATCAGCCATACGGAGAAGAAAAGACTGAAAACAGCCAACACTGCAACCGTATGGTGGTCCTAATTTGGATACAAAAAGACACTGTATGAGAACTCCTGGAAAAGTACTGCTGCAAGTAAAAGGGCTGATCATCCTGATCGTCTGATGATCCAGTTCCAGATCTGCAGATCAGTTATACGTCAAATGCTTCCTTCTTTATATTAAGCCTTTCTTCAGTCAATCTGATCTATTCAGTTACTGAACATACAGTGAATTATAGGTACTTTGGAGTCTTTACTCACCCCCGCACCAGTGCTGAAGTACGTTGCAGTTCCGATTACAGAGACCATGAAGAGCAGAAAACCATACCAGAGGTTTTCATTAAAGTATTCCAGCACAAATACTACAAACACACACATCAGCAGAGTTCAGACATTCATTTAAACGACTGCATTCAAATCATCTGTAAAGTGGAGTCTCCAACTGTCTGGAACATCTGGAAGAACCTCATTCTTGATGTCACTGACCTTCATTTTCCCTCCTGAATGGAAAACTGCTGCTCTTCTTCATCTCCTTTATCAGGGCCTGCTCAGGACTTTCATGAAGTGCGTTTTCAAGGTTACTGAAAACGGCTGATTTCATGATTCTGTGATGAAAACAAAAAAACAACTATGACCACAACAAAAATACTACTACTGCAGAAACTGTGAGCACTGTGATCTTCTTATTGGAAAACCTGATGAGTTACCTGAACTCAAATTGTTTGATCAAGCCAACTGCAATTTATGTTCAATAGTATTTCTTTTGTAACATTATTTAAGTTTAAATTACATCATGGACTGAACTGAACACAAACTAGGAACTGGTAAGTGTTTATGAAGGTAACTAAAGAAGGTGAGTTTTAATTACTCTGCTTATGTTGATATGTTTAATAATTTTCAACTGGATTGCAGAGGAGAACAATGAGAATCATAATCCAGCACAGTTTACTGATCTCTCTGCTCTACCAGCCCTAAACCCTAAACTAAACAAGGATTAACAAAATCCACCTTTGATTATTTTCATCACTAAAACCAAGCAGCTGCAGCACAAAACAGGCAACAGCTCCCCACATAGGAGAAGGTAGTCTGGAGGAATGAATTTACAATGATGGTGAGGGAATGGGGGGCAGGCCCAGTATGCAAATAGATGGTGCCAGAAGCCAATGGGAAAGGTGTGAGTTTTACTCATCAAGGTTGTACAAAAACATAAGACACTCTCTAAAGGTCTCTAAAAGGGTGAAGAGTCTATGATGTTTACTGAACGGTAGGTTCAGGGTTCGTCAAATATGAAGGCGCTTCTTCTGACAGCCGGGTCGTGTTTTTCTGCTGCTGAAAGAATCCGGTTCTGGTTCTGATTTTAACTGGTTTAAATGTGGATCTTACCTTTTGTAGGAGGTCGTCCGATCCGGGTAAACAGAGAGAGTCTATACGAGCGTCCTGCTCCTCCAACTTCTGACCATCAACTAGAGCAGCATGGACACGCGCGCCTTTGTGACATCATAGACACTCTGGTAACTACGGAAACCATAAACCGCAGCTTTCCATTGAATTAGCTGAGAATAATGAAGACACTGAAGACCTCCTGAATCATCTGTGTAGGACTTAAACAAAATTGAAGAGGACACAATCCACACTTACCAAATACCCAGACCACAGGACATGTCCCGTTAAATTGTGTTGTTACACTGTAAAATTTTTACAGGTTTTCCCAAAACAACTTCCTTGTGTTTACAAATGACAGGAAAACTAAATTAGACTAAAAATGAAAATATTGAAAAGTGTAATTTATCACAAAAACTATAAATTGAATATATTAACATTTGTTTTTGACAGCTTTTAGATGACAATCTTAACAAAACTAATTTTAAAAATAATCTATATTGACAAAAAAACAGAATCTTATTTCATTTTACAACATATCTTTAATTATGCTTAAATATACTTTTAATAATGCATATGAAAATATTTATCACTGTCAAACTCAGAAAAACTGTTCATAATGTACAGTGAGTCCAAGAAGTATTTGATCCCTTGCTGATTTTCTTCGTTGGCCCACTAATAAAGACATGATCATTCTATACTTTTAATGGTAGATGTATTCTTACATGGAGAGACAGAATATTAAAAAGAAAATCCAGAAAATAAATCTAAGGAATATATATTAATTGATTTGTATTTCATGGAGTGAAATAAGTATTTGATCCCTTAGTATTCATTAGCAGTTCTGGCTTTTACAGACCAGTTAGACACTCCCAATCAACTTGTTACCTGACCTGAAGCCACCTGTTCTCACTAATCACTTGTGTGAAAAACACCTGTCCACAGAATCAGACAGATCACACAGATTTCAAGTCTCCAACATGGGTAAAACCAAAGAGCTGTCACAGGACCTCAGAGTCAGAATTGTTGACCTTCACAAAGCTGGAATGGGCTACAAAAAGATTAGTAAGGTGTTGGATGTGAAAGTAACAACTATTGGTGCAATTATCAGAAAGTTTAAAGAGTATAACATGACAATCAACAGACCTCGGCCCGGTGCTCCAAAGAAGATTTCGCCTCGTGGGGTGGCAATGATGCTGAGAACAGTCAGAAATCGTCCTGCAACCACTCGGCAGGAGTTAGCAAATGACCTGAAGGCAGCTGGGACCACAGTTTGCAAGGAAACAATTGGCAACACTTTGCGCAACAATGGATTCACATCCTGCAGTGCCCGAAAGGTACCCCTGCTGAAGAGAGCACATGTGGAGGCGCGCCTCAAGTATGCCAATGATCATTTGAAAGATGAACCAAGTTATTGGGAGAAGGTTTTGTGGTCAGACGAGACCAAAATTGAACTTTTTGGCCTCAACTCCACCCGCCATGTGTGGAGGAAGAAAAATGCTGCCTATGACCCCAAGAACACTGTGCCCACCGTCAAGCATGGAGGTGGAAGCATAATGTTTTGGGGGTGTTTCTCTGCCAAGGGTACAGGGCTACTTCACCGCATCACTGGGAAGATGGATGGAGCCATGTACCGCACAATCCTGAGGGACAACCTCCTCCCCTCTGCCAGGGATCTGAAAATGGGCCGTGGTTGGGTCTTCCAACATGATAACGACCCTAAACATACAGCAAAGGCAACAAAGGATTGGCTCAAGAAAAATCACATTAAGGTCATGGAGTGGCCCAGCCAGTCGCCAGACCTCAATCCGATCGAAAATCTATGGAGGGAGCTGAAGGTCAGAGTTGCCAAGCGACAGCCCACCAACCTTCATGATTTAGAGAGGATCTGCAAAGAAGAGTGGGCCAAAATTCCCCCTGGTGTGTGTGCTAAACTTGTGGTTAACTACAACAAACGTCTCACCGCTGTGCTTGCAAACAAAGGCTTTGCCACTAAGTATTGAGTGTGTTTGGCAAGAGGGATCAAATACTTATTTTCCTCATTGAAATACAAATTAATTAAAATATATTCTTTAAAATTATATTCTGGATTTTTGTCTTGATATTCTGTCTCTCCATGTTAGAATATATCTACCATTAAAAGTGCAGAAGGATAGTGTCTTTATTAGTGGGCAAACAAAGAAAATCAGCAAGGGATCAAATACTTCTTGGACTCACTGTATGTAAAAATGCAAAGCACTGTCAAAAACATAAAAATACTTTTAATAATGCAATGGACGCTGATTGTTTTTGTTGGGGGGTTTAAAAAGTGTTCTCACATTTGTGACTATTTAGTTCAGAATGAAAGACATAGTGAAGTACTAATGTACCAAACGTACTAAAGTACTAACCTAGGCTTATTTTCTCATTCAGTCAGTGTACACAATGTCTTTGAAAAAGCCGCTAGTGGGAAGGACGTTATTAGCTTATCTCACCTGTGTTTACAATACAGACCAACGTGGCCATAAAACATTAGCCAATTTTGTTTTATATTGAAGTTTACTCATTTTATCAGATTTACCAAGAGGTTGGGTTGTTTTAGTCTAATCTCTTACTGTAGCATTCCCCATTTCAATTATGGTTTGAGACTTGACTGATGGTTCATGAAGTATTTATTGTTTGAAACCTTTGCACAAAGTCAGCTGAGCAATGATTACAGTAAACCACCGTAAGAGCTGAAAGGAAACAAAGAATACCATGAGAAGCTTGTCCATGTCTGCTTTGTTATTTAAACTTTCTCATATGATAAGCTTTAACCATATAACGTATGTAGGCCGATATAAACACGAACCAAAGCTCTAAAGGTACAGTACACCTACCTAAGTGTGTTGAAACTCATCCACAGTCCAACTGCATGTAAATGACCCAGTGCACAGTACCTTTACCAGCTTTAACAAAAAGGCTGACAAGTTTCAAATTACACACAACTATTACTGCATACTACATATATCGACTATATATGAGTTATTTTAGTGATATACTTTCACTATACACACCTTGTGCCTCTTCAAAAGGGGGCTTAAAAAACAGTCCTTGAGCACTACATGTGCACTTGTACTGGAGATTTTGCTTCTTCTACTACCGTGAATCTACTTTCCACCAATAACCGTCAAAAGTCTTCAAAATAAAAGTCCATTATTTTAGGTTCCTGAAGTCTATGCAAGTCACACAAAGCTTATTAACAAAAAACTAAAGAAATAAATAATAAAAATCTCTTGGGGTCATTTACAACGACTCTGTGACTGATTGGCATGACTGCTGTTTTGTTGCTTGATTTGTACTGATGTTTGTACACACATCCTGGATTGAAAAGCAACCGCACGATAACACACCATATTTATGAAACCATTCTCTGGTCAGAATACATCAGTCCTTATCATCACGTTTTCTCCTCCATCCTGTGAGGGTTCTAGTACAGTGAAATCAGTAGCAAGCACTTGCAAAGGTTCAGAGGCTTGGAGACTTCCCATCTGGAACTTTGCTTAACATGTTTTTACTTAACATGTACATCTTTGGCTATACAACACCTTTCACATATTTTACACCAATGTTCAATATATCTGTGCATATTGGGCCAGTAGCAATGACGCCTCACCAAGGTACAGGTGCGTTCAACAACCTGGTGCCAATAATTATTATGGAGCTGCTTCAATATGGTGTCCTTCAACTGATCTGGAAGTAAACCTATCTTTAATGGTTACATGTGTACATCCTCAGTTTTCCTATATAAAATAATCTCCATTTCCACCACACAGTTTCATTGTCTCACAAGTTCTTGTACCTCAGATGCTGTAAGTTGCTGGCGCTCCCCTTGATTAGGTCTTTCTCCTCTTCTGCAGAATCCCAGGAATGATCCTATTACTGGGTCTGTCTTCTGAAGTACCTGCAGCTGAGACATAGAAAACTCAGGTAGTGTCTGCAAAGACAAGACCAAGGATAGCTCAGCATCAGGAAGTTGCTCTTTCTGTGCCATCCTTGCCTCCACTAGTATGGCTCTACCTATTGTGGTCAACTCCAAGTCAAGTCAAGTCAAGTCAAGTGGGTTTATTGTCATTTCAACTACATACAGAGTACACAGTGAAACGAAACAACGTTCCTCCCGGACCATGGTGCAACATAGACAGTGCATACAAGACACAAGTGCAACACAAACAAACAAGTGCGGACAGACAACACAGTACAGACAGAGGATAATAAATAATGACTGTAGTGTGCAAGTTGTGCAATGTGCGATAAATAGAGTCCAGTGAGGTAGTAAAGTTATCAGTGCAAATGCTTGTGCAAAAAATGCTTCCCATGTTATCTGGGATAAATGGTTGGAAAGAGAGAGAGAGAGAGAGAGGGAGAGTGTAAGATATCAGTTCAGGAGTTGAGTTGTGTTGAGGAGTCTGATGGCTTGGGGGAAGAAGCTGTTGCAGAGTCTGGTCGTGTTGGACCGGATGCTGCGGTACCTTCTTCCTGATGGCAGGAGGGAGAACAGACTGTGTGAAGGGTGGGTGGAGTCATCCACAATGCTGGTTGCTTTGCGGATGCAGCGGGTGGTGTAAATGTCCATGACGGAGGGGAGAGGAGAGACTTTATCCCACCAACTGATCATAACTGAAAGGCCTCTTTACATTTGAGCCTATTTGTCCCCGTCCTGCCACTGCACAGCAGGGGAATTAGTTTCCCACTGACTCTGCTACTTGTGAGGGCACAATGTGTGGGTCCTCCCCCTCCATTACTTATTTACTTGCCAAGTGCAAAATAAGTTCAGCAATCAAATTTATTCTGTGGATACATTTGGGAAACCCAAAAAAGAACAAAAACGTGACTCAGCCCCTCAGCGAAGGCTACTAAATCTCAACCAGCATGGGTTCTATGCATAAACCTCCCCACTCACTCAATCTACCCATACATGTCCCGACTTTCACTTGGTCACACTGATTTATAATGGTCTGGTGCTGGCTGTCCAGTACAGCTGTGTTTGATGTGCTGTATATTCTGGTTTGCGCATGTTTGGTGCTGTATGTTTGTGAATCAGCACAGCACCTCGCATGTGCAGTAGAGGGCGGACATCGCAGGATTGAATGACATGACGATTGTTTAAAATGTTTTGTTGTTCTCAAGCATGGAAAGAAAATCTGTCAGGTTTAGGTAGTTGTATGTATTTTATGTAACTTGTCTACACACCAAGGCTGACGAAAAACAGATTTTTCCTCTTCACCTCGATTGTGAAGAAAATTCATATCCTAGCCTATTTAAAGGCTCGACGGGATTGACTGTTTGTGGTTTGTCAGTTCTTTGGAAAAAATATATTTCTGCCTTCTGCGACTTCACAAACATTTTAAAGATAAAACGTTGTCTTTCTTTTCTGTCCACTTATTACTGCCACTACTCTGCGGGCTCTCCTCCTTGTTTTTTTCACGAACAATCGTCTTTCAGAAAAGGTTCAGATCTGCTGTGAACATACTTTAAATCTTTTTGCTTTTAGAGTTCTGAAACTGAAGGCAGTTGAGAGGCCTCACTTCTTTCACTGCTGACCACGGTATGCTATTTTTTGTGGAGAACTCTGCTGCCCAAGATCTTTGGTCCCCTAAAGTCTATTATGATCATATGTCCCTGGTTGCTATATGGAATTACCAAGAACCATTATATGTTCAGCAATGTTTTAGTGTTTTAGCTAACAAGTTTTTCCCTCAAAAACAGTGTTTAAAAACGTAGCAAATGCTGATTTATAATGGTCTTTGGTTCTGTAGGTTGGGGAGAAAGCATTGCACCTGTATCATTAAAGTTAAATTAAACAGTTAATAAAATTTTGAGTTTCACCAAAATGACCCTATTTTTGGAAAAAGGGTTCAGGACCAATTTAAATAGTCATTTATGTCTTTATATAAAAAAAGAGGGTTGCAGTTTTTGGGAGCTTTTCTTCGTTTGCTGTGACGTCGCTGCGGACTGTGTCTCTGTTGCTGCCGTGCCTCCATCAGATGGGTGAGAGCTCTGGGATGGATGGTGGGTAGCTGCTGAGGTTCCTCATTAATACATAATTTAATTGAATTTCGTTATTGGTTCTTTACGACGTTGTTCTGACGCATTGTATGAGCAGGTGGTTGATTTCTCTGAGTGTAGTTGAGCTTGTGAATGCTGCTTTTATCGAACTGCTGCTCGGACGTGTGCGTCGGCTGGCTGAGCCATGGTGGCAAGGTGGCTGGCCTGAACTTGTTCTCGGCAGCAAAGTCGAATTGTAGAAATGGATAGACCTCTCATTTCTGCTCATTTTGTTTATTTTAGATGTTCAGCTTGTGTGCTCTGCGGCCCTCTAAGACAAGAGAGAATTAACACACTACAAAATCTGTTCCCTCCAAAAATGTGCAGTGCATTTTGCTGCTGCTAGCCACGCAGCGGCAAGTGGGATTTTTTGTATTTGTTCTGCAGTTTGTTCATTGTGCAGAAAAAATGTTCAATTTTCTCTGTAGTTTTGGAATTTTTATGTGAACAAACTATACAATCTCGTGCCTGTTATGGTACTATGAAAATTGCTGTGTTAAAAGAAATACTGTAAGCTTAGATGAGTGAGAGCTCTGAGATGGACGCATGTGTGGTCTGCAGCCGTCTAAGACAAGAGAAGATTAACACACTATAAAATCTTTCAGATTTTCAGAATAAACAGAGCGGAAAGCGAGTGTGTCTGACTGCTTGATGGCCAAACGGTGGTCGTTACACACCTCGCATGCGCAGTAGAGGACGGACGTCGCAGTATGAAATGAAACAGAGTTTGTTTAAAACTTACTTTTGTTCCTGTTACTTAAAAATCCTTTAGGTTGAGGGAGTTGAATGTGTTGTTCTGGAATTAGTCTTTACAAATAGGTGAAAACAAATACAGATTTGTGCCTCTTCGCAATCATGGTCGAGGATAGGCAATTCTCAGCATATTTAAAGACTTGTGTGAAGGATATTCCTCTGCTTTCTAATGCTTAACGACACGTGTAAAGGTGAAATTACAGTTCTGAGATTTTAACAAGTTCTAAATGCAGCATATGCTGATCTGTAATGGTTTGGTGCTGGCTTTCCACTATACACGTGTTTTAAATGCCGCATACACTGGATTGTGCATCTTTGGTGCTGTAGGTTTGTGAATAAGCATTGAATCTTGCATGCACAGTAGAGGGCGGACGTTGCAGCCATTTTACCTGCAGTAAAAAAGAATACACTTTAAAACTAATTACATAGGATAAAGTTAACTTAAACTAGTTTTAGAACTATTACTGTTACTCTCAAGTGTATTTCTATGAAACGATTTTAAATTCAACAAAGCACCCTGTACAACAGTGACATTTTTTTTTTGGTTTTCAGCACAAAATTTCAGAATTGCAAATAAAACTACTATCAAACATCTGAGTTTCACATCCATACTAGATGAGCAGTTCAATATTCCCCGTACTTAATGTTTCCCGAGAGATCTGTACTATTAGGAGAGCACCGTTATTCTGTAGAATGCTATTGCATGTCCTACACTGCCGTCTCATGAGTACCTAACGCTGAAAGGGTGAAGCTTGAGGGGTTTTTCTTCTCGTTTGGTCAGAAGTGGCAAAACTGCTGTTTAAAGGACTTTGTAAAGTTAAGTGTGAACTGCACATGTCTTGCCTTCAAGTTGGCTGTTGTCACCATGAAACAGGGTATGGCCTGTTGAGAATGAAGTAATGTAAGTTCACACATTTCTGCCAAAAGTCATAATAAAAAGGTATGTGTGTGTAAAACATAATTATCAACAAGACACACAATGTCTAATTAGGTAAGATAGCTGACAGTTGCAGATTAAGATCATCGCCAACCAGCTCCATATATTCCCTGCTACAAAAACGAGCACAGAGCTCGGCAGCAGCAATTCCAGCACATTTCTGCACGCCATTACCCTGGTATAGAAATGTATAGCGCTGGTGGTCACCAAACACGATCATTTGGTTAAGGGGAATTTATTCAGTTGAATTATACTGGCTGACTGACTGAATTGAGTTGATCCAGTGAAATATGGAGACCTTTAGAGAGTGTCTTATGTTTTTGTACAACCTTGATGAGTAAAACTCACACCTTTCCCATTGGCTTCTGGCACCATCTATTTGCACAGTGGGCCTGCCCCCCATTCCCTCACCCTCATTGTAAATTCATTCCTCCACACTACCTTCTCCTATGTGGTGAGCTGTTGTTTTGTGCTGCAGCTGCTTGATTTTAGTGTTGAAAACAATCAAAGGTGGATTTTGTTCATCCTTGTTCCTGCTGATTCACTGTATGTTCAGTAACTGATTGATCAGATTGAAGGTTTAATATAAAGAAGGAAGCATTTGATGTATAACTGATCTGCAGATCTGGAAATGGATCGTGAGACAATCAGGATGATCAGCCCTTTTACTTGCAGCGGTACTTTCCCAGGAGTTCTCATACAGTCTCTTTTTATATCCAAATTAGGACCACCATACGGATGCGGTGTCGACTGTTTTCAGTCTGTTTTGTTCTCCGTGGGGCTCCCCTTCAGCAGCTCTGAATCACTGAGGGCACATAAACTATGTAAGTCTTTCTCTGATTTATCAAATATCAAACCAAAGCTTCTATGGAAGCTCCTTTCTGTTCTCACTAATCACTTTATGCATCAGATGATAGAAGAGCTTCTAGAAGTGTTCAGTCTGTTTCATCAGTCTGTTAATGTTCTGATTCATATTAGCTTTATTATGTCTGTCTATTCTGACTGATCCTAAAGGGAAAGGAGATGGACGCCATTGGACTCAACAGATTTATGAACACCAGTGAGGTACAGAACAAATCAATGCAGACATAAATTAGCCTGAAAATAAACCACAAATTAAATGATTTTATACTAAATGTTGTTCATTAAGGGCATTTGTAGCACACACTAGTGCATCTCAAAACTACAGGATTCTAAAATAGTGAACCAGGATTCTTGGTTTCTGATGTTATATAGTAAACATTTTAAATAAAATATGAAGCAATTGAGAGAGAGAGAGACTAGGAAGAAGCAGGGGGAGAGGGGATGCTCTAATATTGTGTGCCTTTAGAGTGGCTGATCCTGACCTCGACTCTGCCCCACCAGCTCCTCCTCCGCAGCAACAGGGAAGCCAGCAACCCCGTGACAGCTCCTCAGTGGCAGCAGAAGCAGCTGGATCTCCACAGGCTCAGCAGAGCCCTTCATCACCACCACCACCAGAGGGATCACAATCTCGGATCTTCCCTAGATCTAGCACAGATGGCGGACTACGGGGAGAGAAAAGTGACACCGACACCCTCCACTCCGGTCTCCCACCACACTCAAAGCCATGACCCACACCCCCTCTGGTAAGCCGTGCCTACCACATGGTGGGGCTGATAAAGATTGCTCATGGGTGTAGCCATATGAGCAAAGGGGGGATAGTAGAAGCAATGCAGCAGCACTGGTATGCTAGAAGACTCACACAAAATTTTTGCTCTGCCTGTCTGGTGTGTGCACAGCACACATGCAGAGGAGCCACAGCTGGCCCAGCACAGCAAGCTGGACATCCACCAGCAACTGAACCATTTCAACACTGGCAAATTGATTTTGTCGAACTGACACTAGCTGAAGGGAAAAGATACCTTCTGTTTATGCATGTTCTCGAAATGGGTTGAGGCATTTGCCACAAGCAAGCAAGGCGCGCAAGCTGTAACCAAAAGCTTACTAAGATTATTCCTAGGTGGGGCCTTCCCAAGTGTGTTTCGAGTGATGATGGCACCCCCTTCATCCAAAAAGCAGCTAACTACTGCCCTGGGCATCGACATGAAAAAGCATTGCAGCTACCACCCGGCCAGTGCAGGGGCAGTAGAAAAGGCAAATGGCACCATTAAAGCGGGTCTTGCAATCCACTGGCCTTGACTGGCCAAAGGTGCTGCCCTTAGTACTTTAGCAAATGAGAACAAAATCCCAAGCAAGAATGGGATGCAGTGCATTTGAGATAGTGTTCGGAAGACGCAGCGCTAAGTGGGGTTTGTATTTGGTCTGCAGTTTGTTCATTGTGCAATAAGAAAAAAACGCTTTTCTCTATAGTTTTGGACATTTTTATGATGTGAACAAACTATACGATCTCGTGCATGTTATGGTACTATGAAAATTGCTCTGTTAAAAGAAATACTGAAAGCTCAGACGAGTGAGAGCTCTGAGATGGACGCATGTGTGGTCTGCAGCCGTCTAAGACAAGAGAAGATGAACACACTCTAAAATCTTTCAGGTTTTCAGAATAAACAGAGTGGAAAGCGAGCCTTGTGTCTGACTGCTTGATGGCCAAACGGCGGTCGTTGCACACCTCGCATGCGCAGTAGAGGACGGACGTCGCGGTGTGAAATGAAATAGTTTGTTTCAAACTTACTTTTGTTCCCGTTAATTAAAAATCTTCTAGGTCGAGGGAGTTGAATGTGTTGGTCTTGAATTAGTCTTTACAACTAGGTGAAAAGAAATACAGATTTTTGCCTCTTCGCCATCATCGTCGAGGCTAGGCGATTCTCAGCATATTTAAAGACTTGTGTGAAGGATATTCCTCTGCTTTCTAAAGCTTAACGACACGTGTAAAGGTGAAATTACAGGTACAGGTGAAATTCTGCTGATCTGTAATGTTTTGCTGCTGGCTTTCCACTATACACGTGTTTTAAGCTCCGCATACACTGGATTGTGCATCTTTGGTGCTGTAGGTTAGTGAAGAAGCATTGCATCTCGCATGCGCAGTAGAGGGCGGACGTTGCAGCCATTTTACAACCAAGCACCCTGTACCTGTACAACAGTGACATTTTTTTAGTTTGTTTTCAGCAGACCAGAATTACAAATTAAACTACTATCAAACGTCTGAGTTTCACATCCATATTAGATGAGCAGTTCAATATTCCCCGTACTTAATGTTTCCCGAGAGATCTGTACTATTAGGAGAGCACCGTTATTCTGTAGAATGCTATTGCATGTCCTACACTGCCGTCTCATGAGTACCTAACGTTGAAAGGGTGAAGCTTGAGGGGTTTTTCTTCTCGTTTGGTCAGAAGTGGCAAAACTGCTGTTTAAAGGACTTTGTAAAGTTAAGTGTGAACTGCACATGTCTTGCCTTCAAGTTGGCTGTTGTCACCATGAAACAGGGTATGGCCTGTTGAGAATGAAGTAGTGTAAGTTCACACATTTCTGCCAAAAGTCGTAATAAAAAGGTATGTGTGTGTAAAACATAATTATCAACAAGACACACAATTTCTAATTAGGTAAGATAGCTGACAGTTGCAGATTAAGATCATCGCCAACCAGCTCCATATATTCCCTGCTACAAAAACGAGCACAGAGCTCGGCAGCAGCTATTCCAGCACATTTCTGCACGCCATTACCCTGGTATAGAAATGTATAGCGCTGGTGGTCACCAAACACGATCATTTGGTTAAGGGGAATTTATTCAGTTGAATTATACTGGCTGACTGACTGAATTGAGTTGATCCAGTGAAATATGGAGACCTTTAGAGAGTGTCTTATGTTTTTGTACAACCTTGATGAGTAAAACTCACACCTTTCCCATTGGCTTCTGGCACCATCTATTTGCACAGTGGGCCTGCCCCCCATTCCCTCACCCTCATTGTAAATTCATTCCTCCAGACTACCTTCTCCTATGTGGTGAGCTGTTGTTTTGTGCTGTTCATCCTTGTTCCTGCTGAAGTAAAGCTTTATAAACCTATTAGTTGTTCAGTAGTTTAGGATTGGTAGAGCAGAGAGATCAGTAAACTGTGCTGGATTACGATTCTCATTGTTCTCCCCTGCAATCCAGTTGAAAATATTAAAAAATAATATGAACATTAGCAGAGTAATTAAAACTCATTGAACTGAAATGGTTTAGGCAATTGGCTTCATCAAACAATTTGAGTTCAGGTAACTCATCAGGTTTTCCAATAAGAAGATCACAGTGCTCAGTTTCTGCAGTAGTAGTGTTTTTGAAGTGGTCATGGTTGTTTTTTGTTTTCATTACAGAATCATGAAATCATCATTTTCAGCTACCTCGAAAAAGCCCTTCATGAAAGACCTGAGCAGGCCCTAATAAAGAAGATGAAGCAGAGGAGCAGTTTAACATTCAGGAGGGAAAATGAAGGTCAGTGACAACAAGAATGAGGTTCTTCCAGATGTTCCAGACAGTTGGAGACTCCACTTTACAGATGATTTAAATGCAGTCGTTTAAATGAATGTCTGAACTCTGCTGATGTGTGTGTTTGCAGTATTTCTGCTGTTTATGGTTTATTTCTGCACTGGTGCGGGGGTGAGTAAAGACTCCAAAGTACCTATAATTCACTGTATGTTCAGTAACTGATTGATCAGATTGACAGATTAAACGTTTAATATAAAGAAGGAAGCATTTGATGTATAACTGATCTGCAGATCTGGAAATGGATCGTGAGACAATCAGGATGACCAGCCCTTTTTCTTGCAGTGGTACTTTCCCAGGAGTTCTCATACAGTCTCTTTTTATATCCAAATTAGGACCACCATACGGTTGCAGCGTAGACTGTTTTCAGGCTTTTGTTCTCCGTGTGGGTGATGTAGTCTCGGGCCTTCCGTCAGGAGTACGGGTTTTATGTTCGGAACGTTTTACCTAAGCGTGCTCCCCTTCAGCAGCTCTCCATCACTGAGGGCACATACACTATGTAAGTCTTTCTCTGATTTATCAGATATCAAATATCAAACCAAAGCTTCAATAAAAGCTCCTTTCTCTGTTCTCACTAATCACTTCATGCATCAGATGATAGAAGAGCTTCTTGAAGTGTTCAGTCTGTTTCATCAGTCTGTTAATGTGCTGATTCATATTAGCTTTAATATGTCTGTCTATTCTGACTGATCCTAATAGGAAAGGAGATGGACGCCATTTGACTCAGCAGTGAGGTACAGAAGGGGAATTGTAGCACACACTAGTGCATCTCAAAAATACAAGATTCTAAAATAGTGAACCAGGGTTCTTGGTATCTGATGTTACATTTTTAATAAAATATAATTAAGTTTGTAGTTGATTTTTTCCAATGAAAGCAAACCAGTAACAACTGTAGATATGATTATTTCTGTGTGTATCTTACACTACTTCTCTTTTTTTCACAGTTACTGAATTTCCAGGCTAGAAGACTAGCTAAGACACCCGGCCTGGATGAGAGAAACATCGCATGGCGTAGGCCTCATCTACGCATTGGCATACACCCCAAAATATTGCCAGTGTGAAATGCAGAGCTGAAATCAGCCCCAGAAACACTGAACACTGGCCCTGAGCCAGATGCCTAGAGACTCCAGTAAGTGTTCACACAGTGTGTGCTGATTGCTGGAGATGGCATACAGGTGAGTATGAGACCAGTAGGTGAGTTTGAGACCAGTAGGTGATCAGAAGGTCAGGCTGGCAGAGTGGTGTTAGATGTTATTGGCTTGCTATCTAGTGTCGACTAGAGGAGGATGGGTTCTCCTTTTGAGTCTTGGTTCCTCTCAAGGTTTCTTCCTAATGCATTTAGGGAGTTTTTCCTTGCCACTGTCGCCCTTGGCTTGCTCACTAGGTGTCTGGACCTGGATTTCTGTAAAGCTGATTTTTATACCATCTGTCATCAATAGCATTTTACATGCCTTCTTTAACTCCGAGGCAGGTATTATATTCGGAACATTTTACTGAAGCGTGCTCCCTTTCAGCAGCTCTGCATCAGACTGAGGGCACATAAACTATGTAAGTCTTTCTCGGATTTCTCCACTGTGATATCAAACAAAAGCCTTTATGGTCAATGGAGCCAGTTCACCCCTTCCTGGTTTGGACAGGCCAGGTGGGCACTGTTCTTGAACTACAGATCACAGTGCTCATACTTTCTGCAGTAGTAGTATTTTTGAAGTGGTCATAGTTGTTTTTTTGTTTTCATCACAGAATCATGAAATCAGCTGTTTTCAGCAACCATGCAAACGCCACTCCTAAAAGTCCTGAGCAGGCCCTTATAAAGAAGATGAAGCAGATCAGTCGGTTTCCATTCAGAAGGGAAAATGAAGGTAAGTGACAACAAGAATGAGGTTCTTCCAGATGTTCCAGACAGCTGGAGACTCCACTTTACAGATGATTTGAATGCAGTCGTTTAAATGAATGTCTGAACTCTGCTGATGTGTGTGTTTGCAGTATTTGTGCTGGAATACTTTCATAAAAATCTCTGGTGTGGTTTTCTGCTCTTCATGGTCTCTGTAATCGGAACTGCAACGTACTTCAGAACTGGTGTAGGGGTGAGTAAAGACTCCAAAGTACCTATAATTCACTGTATGTTCAGTAACTGAATAGATCAGATTGACTAAAGAAAGGTTAAATATAAAGAAGGAAGCATTTGACGTAAAATTAATCTGCAGATCTGGAACTGGATCATCAGATGATCAGGATGACCAGCCCTTTTACTTGCAGCAGTACTTTTCCAGGAGTTCTCATACAGTCCCTTTTTTTATATCCAAATTAGTACCACCATGCGGTTGCAGTGTTGGCTGTTTTCAGTCTTTTGTTCTCCGTATGGCTGATGTGGTCTGGTGCCTTCCCTCTGCGCCTTGTAATAGACAGCCAAAAGCTGGAGTATGGGTATTATGTTCGGAACATTTTACTGAAGCGTGCTCCCCTTCAGCAGCTCTGCATCAGACTGAGGGCACATAAACTACTTAAGTCTCTCTAAGATTTATCCACTGTGATATCAAACCAAAGCCTTTATGGTCAATGGAGCCAGTTCACCCCTTCCTGGTTCGGAAAGGCCAGGTGGGCACTGTTCTTGAAGTACAGATCACAGTGCATACAGTTTCTGCAGTAGTAGTATTTTGGTAGTGGTCATAGTTGTTTTTTGTTTTCATCACAGAATCATGAAATCAGCCATTTTCAGCAACCGTGAAAACGCCACTCCTAAAAGTCCTGAGCAGGCCCTTATAAAGAAGATGAAGCAGATCAATCGGTTTCCATTCAGGAGGGAAAATGAAGGTCAGTGACAACAAGAATGAGGTTCTTCCAGATGTTCCAGACAGCTGGAGACTCCACTTTACAGATGGTTTGAATGCAGTCGTTTAAATGAATGTCTGAACTCTGCTGATGTGTGTGTTTGCAGTATTTGTGCTGGAATACTTTCATAAAAATCTCTGGTGTGGTTTTCTGCTCTTCATGGTCTCTGTAATCGGAACTGCAACGTACTTCAGAACTGGTGTAGGGGTGAGTAAAGACTCCAAAGTACCTATAATTCACTGTATGTTCAGTAACTGAATAGATCAGATTGACTGAAGAAAGGCTTAATATAAAGAAGGAAGCATTTGACGTATAACTGATCTGCAGATCTGGACCTGGATCATCAGATGATCAGGATGACCCGCCCTTTTACTTGTAGCGGTACTTTTCCAGGAGTTCTCATACAGTCCCTTTTTTTATATCCAAATTAGTACCACCATGCGGTTGCAGTGTTGGCTGTTTTCAGTCTTTTCTTCTCCGTCTGGGTGATGTGGTCTGGGGCATTCCCTCGGCGCCTTGTGGTAGACAGCCAAAAGCAGGAGTACAGGTATTATGTTCGGAACATTTTACTGAAGCGTGCTCCCCTTCAGCAGCTCTGCATCAGACTGAGGGCACATAAACTACTTAAGATTTATCCACTGTGCAAAAAGATGAAGATGATGAGCAGTTTTTAATTCTGGAGGGAAAATGAAGGTCAGTGACAACAAGAATGAGGTTCTTCCAGATGTTCCAGACAGCTGGAGACTCCACTTTACAGATGATTTGAATGCAGTCGTTGAAATGAATGTCTGAACTCTGCTGATGTGTGTGTTTGCAGTATTTGTGCTGGAGGGCACATAAACTACTTAAGTCTTTCTAAGATTTATCCACTGTGCAAAAAGATGAAGATGATGAGCAGTTTTTAATTCCGGACAGCTGGAGACTCCACTTTACAGATGATTTGAATGCAGTCGTTGAAATGAATGATTTATCCACTGTGATATCAAACCAAAGCCTTTATGGTCAATGGAGCCAGTTCACCCCTTCCTGGTTTGGAAAGGCCAGGTGGGCACTGTTCTTGAAGTACAGATCACAGTGCATACAGTTTCTTTTTTTTATATCCAAATTAGGACCACCATGCGGTTGCAGTGTTGGCTGTTTTCAGTCTTTTCTTCTCCGTCTGGGTGATGTGGTCTGGTGCCTTCCCTCGGCACCTTGTGATAGACAGCCAAAAGCAGGAGTACGGGTATTATGTTCGGAACATTTTACTGAAGCGTGCTCCCCTTCAGCAGCTCTGCATCAGACTGTGGGCACATACACTATGTAAGTCTTTCTAAGATTTATCCACTGTGCAAAAAAATGAAGATGATGAGCAGTTTTTAATTCCGGAGGGAAAATGAAGGTCAGTGACAACAAGAATGAGGTTCTTCCAGATGTTCCAGACAGCTGGAGACTCCACTTTACAGATGATTTGAATGCAGTCGTTTAAATGAATGTCTGAACTCTGCTGATGTGTGTGTTTGCAATATTTGTGCTGGAATACTTTCATAAAAATCTCTGGTATGGTTTTCTGCTGTTTATGGTTTACTTCAGCACTGGTGCTGGGGTGAGTAAAGACTCCAAAGTACCTATAATTCTCTGTATGTTCAGTAACTGAATAGATCAGATTGAATGAAGAAAGGTTTAATATAAAGAAGGAAGCATTTGACGTATAACTGATCTGCAGATCTGGAACTGGATCATCAGATGATCAGGATGACCAGCCCTTTTACTTGCAGCAGTACTTTTCCAGGAGTTCTCATACAGTCTCTTTTTTTATATCCAAATTAGGACCACCATACGGTTGCAGTGTTGGCTGTTTTCAGTCTTTTGTTCTCCGTATGGCTGATGTGGTCTGGTTCCTTCCTTCGGCGCCTTGTAATAGACAGCCAAAAGCTGGAGTATGGGTATTATGTTCGGAACATTTTACTGAAGCGTGCTCCGCTTCAGCAGCTCTGCATAAGACTGAGGGCACATAAACTACTTAAGCCTTTCTAAGATTTATCCACTGTGATATCAAACCAAGCCTTTATGGTCAACGGAGCCAGTTCACCCCTTCCTGTTTGGAAAGGCCAGGTGGGCACTGTTCTTGAAGTACAGTTCACAGTGCTCACAGTTTCTGCAGTAGTAGTATTTTTGTAGTGGTCATAGTTGTTTTTTGTTTTCATCACAGAATCATGAAATCAGCCGTTTTCAGCAACCGTGAAAACGCCACTCCTAAAAGTCCTGAGCAGGCCCTTATAAAGAAGATGATGCAGATCAGTCGGTTTCCATTCAGGAGGGAAAATGAAGGTCAGTGACAACAAGAATGAGGTTCTTCCAGATGTTCCAGACAGTTGGAGACTCCACTTTACAGATGATTTGAATGCAGTCGTTTAAAAGAATGTCTGAACTCTGCTGATGTGTGTGTTTGCAGTATTTGTGCTGGAATACTTTCATGAAAACCTGATATGGTTTTCTGCTGTTCATGGTTTACTTCAGCACTGGTGCTGGGGTGAGTAAAGACTCCGAAGTACCTATAATTCACTGTATGTTCAGTAACTGAATAGATCAGATTGACTGAAGAAAGGTTAAATATAAAGAAGGAAGCATTTGACATAAAATGAATCTGCAGATCTGGAACTGGATCATCAGATGATCAGGATGACCAGCCCTTTTACTTGCAGCAGTACTTTTCCAGGAGTTCTCATATAGTATCTATTTTATATTCAAATTAGGACCACCATACGGTTGCAGTGTTGGCTGTTTTCTGTCTTTTCTTCTCCGTATGGCTGATGTGGTCTGGAGCCTTCTGTCGGCATCTTGTAATAAGACGGCCAAAAGCAGGAGTACGGGTATTTTCTTCGGAACATTTTACTGAAGCGTGCTCCCCTTCAGCAGCTCTGCTTCAGACTGAGGGCACATAAACTACTTAAGTCTTTCTCAGATTTATCCACTGTGATATCAAACCAAAGCCTTTATGGTCAATGGAGCCAGTTCACCCCTTCCTGGTTTGGACAGGCCAGGTGGGCACTGTTCTTGAAGTACAGATCACAGTGCTCACAGTTTCTGCAGTAGTAGTATTTTTGTAGTGGTCATAGTTGTGTTTTTGTTTTCATCACAGAATCATGAAATCAGCCATTTTTAGCAACCTTGAAAACGCCCTTCATGAAAGTCCTGAGCAGGCCCTGATTAAGAAGATGAAGATGTTTCTCTCATCCAGGTAGTTGAAGCGGAGTGTCTGGGCTAGTCTCCTACCCTGGCAATTCAGTAACTGTGAAAAGAAAGTAGTGTAAGATACACACATATCTACAGGTGTTACTGGTTTGCTTTAAAAAAAAATAATTTTCATTGAAAAATCAACTACAAACTTAATTATACTTTAATTTTTATATTGAATAAAAATGTTTATTATGTAACATCAAATACCAAAAACCCTGGGTCACCATTTTAGAATCTTCCATTTTTCAGATGCACTAGTGTGTGCTACAATTCCCATTAATGAATAACAATATAAGTATAAGTAAATAACATAGTATAAAATGTAATAATAAAATTCAATTAAATAATAATTTAATTTGTGGTTCATATTCAGGCTAATTTATGCAGACTGCATTGATTTGTTCTTTACCTCACTGGTGTTCATAAATCTGCTGAGTCCAATAGCGTCCATCTCCTTTCTCATTAGGGTCAGTCTAAACTCTCAGTATAAAGTTATGTTTTTGTTTTTTATTTTTTACAAAAGTGCCAAGAGTAATTTGCAGAAGCATTTCCTGTTATTAAAATGCACCTCATTACAGTCTCAAAGTATTAAGAAAATAAGGGATGCAGTTGTCTGTTGCCTCATGGAGTACCTTGGAGAACACCAAAAAGACCTCTTCCATGACTGCTAGGTATGTTATCAAATTATTAATCAACTTGAGGTATTCACAGGGTTACACATATGATTGCCCTTAACGTAAACTATTGTTTAATTTTTATATCAATTACAGAACTGTAACATCAGGGTATTCCCTGCCCTTTACTTAATTGTATGTTTATTGTTATTTAAACACACATTGTTTGGTATCTTTCTAGAGTAATATTTGCCAAACATTAACATTAAACAACAACTTGTCAAGCAAAATTCCTGTACATATATGTAATTCTTAACATGTAAGACCTATATTGCAAATATGAAGATGAGTAACACGATTTTATTAAAATCTGAATGGTTCACCCCTTTATTCAGGTGGTCTAAGGGCAGATGTTATACATTCATTTTATGATTACACATTTCTGTCCTGCAGGTAGTGGTCTGATCCATCATGAATATTTTTAGATGTGTAGCAATGGGTTAGATTGATAAATGTTTTATTGTGGGACACTGGGGTCAGCCATTCAGGTTTTGCCTTTAATTTGTACTAGCATGCTGAAGAATACAAACAAATGTTTATTTAGAAATTAATATAGCATAAATATATTGTTAAAATTGTTCAATTGTAAAACATTGCGTTTGTTAAGCGTTGAATGGGTGTGGAAACAAAACCAAAGTGTGTATACTGTTAATGGGATTAAGTATTCAAACGTTTTCTGGAGCTTGAAGAACAAAGCTGCTCATGAATGTCCACAGCCTTAAATGTAAGCTAAATTAACTAATGAACTGTTTTACCCATATTAGGACACACACTGTTTTCTTGTGTAACTTTTTTCCTCCCCTCCTGGATATGGCTATATCAAGAATCTTTTGTTGTAGCTGACTATGCATAGAAAAGGACATTTTGTACTTTTTTATTATTAGTATTGTATCCTGTGTCTGATTATTTGTAGATTATATGTGTGTGTATATATATTTTCTTTTTTAAATATTAATTTGACCTTCTCTGTACAAGTAATGGTTTACTGAAAAATATTTAGTAAATGAAGATTTGACATTTATGTTAATGTTACTCACTTATTATGGTCATTTGTTGTGAAATGTATTGAGAAATGTTAAATAGACTTTACTTTTTTATTATAATGTGTCAAACATGTTACATTTAGGTAATTTTCATACAAAATATGGGGTGAAATCTACCCAAACAAACTAAGTGCAATTTGTCACCTCAATTATAAGTAGATTCTATATGTTGAAGTTTTCCTGAAACGTGATTGTTAGTAAAGAAGACAAGGAGACGGACAGAGCGCAGAGTAGTGGCAGTTAAAAGTGGTCCGAAAATGAGAGGCGTCATTTTTTCTTTAAACTTCTTAAGAAGTCTGAGATATATTTTTCACAAGAACTGACAAATCACAAACAGCTAATCACGACGAGCCTTTAAACAGGCTGAGATATGAATTTTCTTCATGATCGAGGTGAAGAGGAAAAATCAGTTTATTTGTACTTCTGGGTGCATATGTAACGACCACCGTTTGGCCATCAAGCAGTCAGACACAAGGCTCGCTTTCCGCTGTTTATTCTGAAAAGATATAAAGATTTTAGAGTGTGTTCATCTTCTCTTGTCTTAGACGGCTGCAGACCACACAAGCGTCCATCTCAGAGCTCTCACTCATCTGAGCTTACAGTATTTCTTTTAACACAGCAATTTTCATAGTCCCAGAACAGGCACGAGATCATATAGTTTGTTCACATTATAAAAAACCCAAAACTACAGAGAAAAGTGATTATTTTCTTATTGCACAAAAGAACAAACTGCAGAACTAATAAACCCTCTTAGTGCTGCGTGGCTAGCAGCAGCAACATGCACTGCGCATTTCTGGAGGGGACAGATTAGGGAGCACATACCTGAGACAGATTTTATAGTGTTCATCTTCTCTTGTCTTACACGGCTGCAGAGCACACAAGCTGAACATCTAAAAAAATGAAATGAGCAGAAATGAGAGGTTTATTTATTTTCATAATCCGACTTTGCTGTCGAGAGGAAGTTTAGGCTAGCACTAGCTATTTTGCTACCATGGCTCAGTTAGCTGAAGCACATGTCTGAGCAGTAATTCGATAAAAACAGCATTTATAAGCACAACTACACTCTGAAAATTCACCACCTGCTCATATAATGTGTTAGAACAATGTTTTATAGAATTAATAACGAATTAAATTCAATTAAATTATGTACTAATGAGGAACTTCAGCAGCTATACACCGTCCATCTCAGAGCTCTCACTCATCTGACGGAGGGACGCAGCAGCAGAGGGGCGTAGTCTGCAGTGACGTCACAGCAAGAGAAGAAAAGCTCCCTAAAAATAATTTTATCTTTTTAATAAAGACATAAATCACTATTTACATTTGTCCTGAACCCTTTTTACCAAAAATGGGGTCATTTTGGTGAAACTTAATATTTTATTAAGTGTTTAATGTAACTTACACATAGACTAGTTTAATAAAATTCATACAACTACCTAAACCTAACAGATTTTCTATCCATGCACCAGAACAACTAAACAACATTTTCATCAATCGCCATCTGCCTATCTGTGCTTTAACATATACCTGTCCTGATCATGAGAATGGTAAATACTTTAACATATCAACTCTGCACATGCAGCCTGCCTCACTTAATTCATTCCAGCTCTGTATTCGATAAGACTATGTTTCCAAGCCATGTTTCTAGTTTAGTCAGCCACCACTATATCATGAGCTGAGCAAGTCTTAGAGGTGCCACATTATTATTTAAAGTAGTGTAAAAACTATTCTTTAAGCATTCGGTTATAAAATCTCATTCTGAAGCATTGGATGAAGCACTGTATGAAAGTCTGGAAGGCTATGAATAAAACTACTAGATGTGGGGGATCTTATATTATGCTTGGCATAATAGTGTGGAGATATATTACAATATATTACAACTAAAATAAAGTTCATAAGAGATGAAACAGTGATCTGACACTATTGTGGCCTGGGGAAGAACAGCTGTATTGTCTATGCTTACACAGCAAGGGTCAGAATGATGTCACCAGTCTGGTTGTAGTAGTTAGCAGGCCTGTTTATATTTCGACTGAAGTTAGATACTAATGCTGTTCTCAGAGGTTGCTGTTCTTTATCAACGTGACCATTAAAATACCCTACAGCTATTCATTTGCCAGTAGACACCACTATGTTTTAAGAGATACAGGGGGCTACAAAGGCTGCTCTCAAAAGTAGAACACTTGTCAAAGCCTAACTAGAGTTAAAATGATCAACATTATTTACATATACAGAATGCTGCGTATTTATAATATAGGCTAATAGGTTTAAAGGGGAGTTCAACCAGTTCAAAATTACTGCATAATTCAGTTGATTGGATGGAACCAAAGATGGAGCCATTGAATCACTGGGGATCTCAAATGAATCCCAATGTCAACACAAATATAGTCACATCAAATCATAAATGTCCAAACCCAGCAGTGGATCTCAGATCTGCAATTCTAATGATGGTATAATAACTGTACATCTGAAAACATTCTCTCTCTAGCACTATGTGACATTCATAACTGCTTCACATAACTTCCAGTGATGAAGATTTTAGAGGCAATAACTTGTTCAGTCACCATTACCATGAACTATTTAATGAATAATACATTATTGATATTAATTGAATTAATAATAACTAACTTTTGCTGTGCACACAAGCACTGGATTAAACACAACAAAAAGAACGCTAATGTCAGGCCCTTGTTATCACCTCTCCCCCGGGGCGATCCCTATTACTGTTTATGTTGTCCTGTTCTTTATTGTCTTGTATCGTCCATCCCTGCAAGTCTTTCCTTGTTTTCACTACCACGCCTGACCAGGCATGACAGCTAATGAAATATTCAGATGACCGTGATCTTTTAGTGACTGGTGTTTTGGGGCTAAACCCTCTTTAGAGTGACTGTAAATACTGTGTATATATAATGTTAGTTGAGGAGCAGTTAAAATTTGTCTTACATGCAGTAAACCTGCATAAAACCAGAGTTTTGGATGAACTTGGAACTGCAATTTTGGTTAATGTGGGTTACCTTGATCAGCTTAGCTAGTACTTGATGAAGTGCACCTACATGATTTGTGTCTTTAAACTGGGAGAGTCAGATATCTATCTTAGTCACTGTGTATCTAAAAACATCATTCATGAATGAAGACTGTAGGAATTTAGCAATATTTAGGCTGTATTTTATTTAAATTATGATTTACTAACTGAGGAATAGGTGTTGCACTCTCTCTTGTAACGTTATTCAATTTAGGGTTGTGGTGGCAATAGAGCACTTCCATCAGCTCCTGCTGGGGGATCCCCAGAACTCCCCACGTGAACTAGAACCCCTGGGTTGAGCCTTTATAGGAATCCCTTCCGAAGAAATGACCCTTGATTTTCTCAACCGCAGGGCATGATCCTGCCTGAATGCGGTGGTGGGAAACAGGGAATGTCATAGAAGTGCCAGGCCAAACGGCAGTAAACCAAGAGACAACCCACTGCTGGACATTCTCTTTCTGTTCTGCAAATATGGGTAGAGCATACCCAAACTGGCACTCAAACTGGGACAGACCCATGGATGAATGTCATGAGGTGTAGTATGCGTTACTCTACCCACAACAGGCATTCTGATCAGGAAGAGGGGTTAGCGAGGGCCGGACACTGTAGGGAGTGCTCCAAGTCTTCATTGACCCTCTATGTCTGGCCATTTGATTGGGGGTGGAAACCTGATGAGAGGCTTGCTTCCACCTTTAGTAACCTGCAAACCCATCTGGCAAATTGGGGTGCCCTTTACAGGGGGTGCCCTGTCTAATAACTCATCCTAAGCAAACCCATGGGCTCGGACATGCTAAAGTTATAGCATGGCTGTCTCCCTGGACGACAGGAGTGTCGGTAGAGCAATAAACTTGCTTGCCTTAGACAAGTAGTCAACCATGACAAAGATCACGGTAATGCCCCTGGGAAGAGAGCAACACCGTGGCAAGGTCTATGGAGACATGAGACCATGGGCCAGAGAGGATGGATAACAGGTGGAGCAAACCTGCCAGTTCAGTTCCGGGATCCTTGTTGCAGGTACTTACCTTACAAGCTGCCACGTAGGCCCATAACTCTTGGTCCAAGCATGGTAACCAGATCCTTAATGTACAGACCACCCACAGGTGTGCTATGAAGGGGAAAATTGCCCCAACTGCAGCACCTGGTCTTTATCACAAGTGCCACCTCCCAGATCTGACTCATTCCTAGGGGCCCGCCATACTGTGGCTTCTACCCTAGGCTGGATGGGAGATGCTATGCGGACCTCGGGTACTGTGGTTGCTGGCGGCTGTTCCTTAGGGGAGGCCTCCTACTGGCGGAAGAGAGCATCAGCATTGTTCCACCCAGACCTGTACGAAGTTGCAAAGTCAAACAGGGTGAAGAACAGTGCCCAACTGGCCTTTCCAAACCAGGAAGGGGTGACTGGCTCGATTGTGCCACCACTCCTCTAAGGCCAGTATGACAGTCAGCAACTCATGATCACCCACATGGTAACTGAGACGTCTTCTAATTCAAATTCGCCTGGACATCTTCGTAGTCCGAGGACACTAAAGACAGGGATTTTAGACTCGCAGGCTGAGAACCCATGCCTTGGAGCCCGGTGGACCAGCTCCAAGACGCCGGCTAGTGCAGCATCAATAACATTCTCCGCTGCCTCGGAGTTAAAGAAGGCATGTAAAATGCTATTGATGACAGATGTTATAAAAATCAGCTTTACAAAAATCCAGGTCCAGACCCTTAGTGAGCAAGCCAAGGGCAACAGTGGCAAGGAAAAACTCCCTAAATGCATTAGGAAGAAACCTTGAGAGGAACCAAGACTCAAAAGGGGAACCCATCCTCCTCTGGTCGACACTGGATAGCAAGAAGATAAGATAAGATAAGATAAGATAATCCTTTATTAGTCCCGCAGTGGGGAAATTTACAGTGTAGCAGCAGAAAGGGATAGCAGGACACTCAGTTACAAAAAATTTGGATAAATAATTTACACTATATACACAATATATATACACAATATAAATAAGAATTAAAAAAAAAAAAAAAGCAATAAACAATAAACAATATTATTTACAGTAAAAGACTCTTAATTGCACATGGGGATGGGATATTGCACATAGTATTCCCTGAACATGAACATGTGTGTGTAGTTAAGTGTGTGTGTATGTGGTCCGTTGGGAGCAGTGTTTGTTGTGCAGTCTGACGGCAGCAGGAAGGAAGGACCTGCGATACCGCTCCTTCACACACTTGGGGTGAAGCAGTCTGTCGCTAAAGGAGCTGCCCAGTGCTGCCAGAGTCTCATGCATGGGGTGGGAGCTGTTCTTCCGCATGGATGCCAGCTTGGCTGTCATCCTCCTGTCTCCTACCACCTGCACTGGGTCTAAGAAGCACCCCAGGACAGAGCCGGCCCTCTTTATGAGTTTGTCCAGTCTCTTCTTATCTGCCGTCGAGATGCTACTACCCCAGCAGACCACTCCATAAAAGATGGCAGATGCCACCACTGTGTCGAAGAACGTCCTCAGAAGTGCTCCCTGCACTCCAAAGGACCTCAATCTCCTCAGCAGGTAGAGTCTGCTCTGGCCTTTCTTATAGAGAGCAGCAGTGTTGACTGACCAGTCCAGTTTGTTGTTCAGATGAACACCCAGGTATTTATAAGAGTCCACACTCTCGATGTTCATACCCCGGATGTTCACTGATGGAGGGGGGTGTCTGCACCTGCGGAAATCCACTACCAGTTCTTTGGTTTTTCCAGCGTTTATCTGCAGATGGTTCTGCAGACACCAGTCCACAAAGTCCTGAATAAGTTCTCTGTACTCGCTGTCCTCCTCATTGGATATGAGGCCGACGATCGCTGAGTCATCAGAGAACTTCTGGAGGTGACAGGTTGGTGAGCTGTACATGAAGTCAGCAGTGTACAGGGTGAAGAGGAACGGTGCCAAGACCGTTCCTTGAGGGGCTCCTGTGCTGCTGACCACCAAGTCAGAGACACAGTCCCGTGCCCTCACATACTGTGGTCGGTTGGTGAGGTAGTCCAGTATCCAGTTTGACAGGTGACTGTCCACTCCACAATGTCCCAACTTGTCCTTTAGGAGGCCTGGCTGTATGGTGTTAAAAGCACTGGAGAAATCGAAGAAGGTGATCCTCACAGTGCTGCCGGGCTTCTCCAGGTGAGAAAGAGCTCTGTGTAGAAGATAGATGACAGCATCATCCACCCCGACACCAGGCTGGTAGGCGAACTGAAGAGGGTCCATGGATGGGCTCACCAGAGGGCGGATGTGGTTGAGGACCAGCCTCTCCAGTGACTTCATTAGATGGGAAGTCAGTGCCACCGGCCTGTAGCTGTTTAGGTCCTTTGGGTGCTGTGTTTTGGGCACAGGTACCACACAAGATGTTTTCCACAGCTGTGGTACTCTTCCCAGTTTCAGGCTCATGTTGAACAAATGCTCAACTACCCTGCACAGCTGATCAGCGCAGGACTTGAGGAGCCTGGCGCTGATTCCATCAGGACCTGTAGCTTTCTTAGGCTTGATCTTCCTCAGCTCATTTCTCACCTGGGTTGTTGTGAAGGACAGGTTGGAGCAGGGGGGCTGGGTGCTGGAATGTGTGAATGGTTGGTTGATGCTGCCAGACGATGAGCCATTAGGGGATGATGGTGGTGATGATTGTGAGCCAGAAGTTCTGAGAGAAGAAGAAGGGGGAGGGCAGCATGATGGTAGTGCTGCTGAGTGGGGATACAGCAGGGGTGTCTGTGTGGGGGCAGGGCTAGGTGATTGATCAAATCTGTTGAAAAATAGATTGAGATCATTCACCCACTTCTGGTCCCCCACCACCTGGGAGTTGGACTTTGTGTGGCCAGAGATGGTTTGAAGGCCTTTCCACACTCCCCTGATGTTGTTCTGCTGCAGCTGTTCCTCCAGCTTCCTCTTGTAGCTGGCTTTCCCCTCCCTGATCTTCCTTCTCAGTTCCTTCTGCACAGCTTTCAGCTCATCCTTGTCACCAGATCTGAAGGCCCTCTTTTTCGCCAATAACATCTAACAGCACTCTGCCAGCCTGACCTTCTGATCACCTACTGGTCTCATACTCACCTGTATGCCATCTCCAGCAATCAGCACACACTGTGTGAACACTTACTAGAGTCTCTAGCATCTGGCTCAGGGCCAGTGTTCAGTGTTTCTGGGGCTGATTTCAGCTCTGCATTTTACACTGGCAATATTTTGGGGCGTATGCCAATGCGTAGATGAGGCCTACGCCATGCAATGTTTCTATCATCCAGGTAGTTGAGGCCGAGTGTCTTGGCTAGTCTTCTACCCTGGCAATTCAGTAACTGTTAAAAAAGAGAAGTAGTGTAAGGTACACACAGAAATAATCATATCTACAGGTGTTACTGGTTTGCTTTATAAATATTATTTTTTCATTGAAAAATCAACTACAAACTTAATTATATTTGATTAATAATGTAACATCAGATACCAATAACCCTGGTTCACTATTTTAGAATCTTGTATTTTTGAGATGCACTAGTGTGTGCTACAATTCCCCTTAACGAATAACATGTAGTATAAATCTTTTAATTTGTGGTTTATTTTCAGGCTAATTTATGTCTGCATTGATTTGTTGTGTACCTCACTGGTGTTCATAAATCTGCTGAGTCCAATAGCTTCCATCTCCTGTCCCATTAGGATCAGTCTAAACTTCACCTTTCCCTGGGCTGAAAAAGAATAGACAGACATATGGTCTCAAAAACCCATGCAATTTTCTCCCCAAAATATAAATCAGCACATTAACAGACTGATGAAACAGACTGAACACTTCAAGAAGCTCTTCTATCATCTGATGCATAAAGTGATTAGTGAGAACAGAGAAAGGAGCTTCCATAAAGGCTTTGGTTTGATATCACAGTGGATTAGTCAGAGATAGACTTACATAGTGTATGTGCCCTCAGTCTGATGCAGAGCTGCTGAAGGGGAGCACGCTTCAGTAAAATGTTTCGAACATAATACCCGTACTCCTGCTTTTGGCTGTCTATCACAAGGCGCCGACGGAAGGCCCCAGACCACATCAGCCATACGGAGAACAAAAGACTGAAAACAGCCAACACTGCAACCGTATGGTGGTCCTAATTTGGATATAAAAAGACACTGTATGAGAACTCCTGGAAAAGTACTGCTGCAAGTAAAAGGGCTGATCATCCTGATCATCTTATGATCCAGGTCTAGATCTGCAGATCAGTTATACGTCAAATGCTTCCTTCTTTATATTAAACGTTTCTTCAGTCAATCTGATCTATTCTGTTACTGAACATACAGTGAATTATAGGTACTTTGGACTCTTTACTCACCCCCGAACCAGTGCTGAAGTACGTTGCAGTTCCGATTACAGAGACCATGAAGAGCAGAAAACCATACCAGAGGTTTTCATTAAAGTATTCCAGCACAAATACTGCAAACACACACATCAACAGAGTTCAGACATTCATTTAAACGACTGCATTCAAATCACCTGTAAAGTGGAGTCTCCAACTGTCTGGAACATCTGGAAGAACCTCATTCTTGTTGTCACTGACCTTCATTTTCCCTCCTGAATGGAAAACTGCTGCTCTTCTTCATCTCCTTTATCAGGGCCTGCTCAGGACTTTCATGAAGTGCGTTTTCAAGGTTACTGAAAACGGCTGATTTCATGATTCTGTGATGAAAACAAAAAAACAACTATGACCACAACAAAAACACTACTACTGCAGAAACTGTGAGCACTGTGATCTTCTTATTGGAAAACCTGATGAGTTACCTGAACTCAAATTGTTTGATCAAGCCAATTGCAATTTAAGTTCAACAGCATTTCTTTTGTAACATTATTTAAGTTTAAATTACATCATGGACTGAACTGAACACAAACTAGGAACTGGTAAGTGTTTATGAAGGTAACTAAAGGAAGTGAGTTTTAATTACTCTGCTTATGTTGATATTATGTTTAATAATTTTCAACTGGATTGCAAAGAAGACAATGAGAATCATAATCCAGCACAGTTTACTGATCTCTCTGCTCTACCAGCCCTAAACCCTAAACTAAACAAGGATGAACAAAATCCACCTTTGATTATTTTCATCACTAAAACCAAGCAGCTGCAGCACAAAACAGGCAACAGCTCACCACATAGGAGAAGATAATCTGGAGGAATGAATTTACAATGATGGTGAGGGAATGGGGGGCAGCATGCAAATAGATGGTGCCAGAAGCCAATGGGAAAGGTGTGAGTTTTACTCATCGAGATTGTACAAAAACATAAGGCACTCTCTAAAGGTCTCCATATTTCACTGGAACAACTCAATTCAGTCAGTCAGCCAGTATAATTCAACTGAATAAATTCACTTTAACTCAAAATATGACGACAAACTGATCTTACACAAATGAACTGAGTGTGTATCTCAACTATTCATTTTAGAGTTAGTTTAAGGTAATCAGCTTAAGTTATCCCAACTGTCTAGTATTTCAGTCATGGTACGTTAATAAATTCAGTAAGAAGTGCAGTTAGGCTTTACAGAGCTACAGTTTGAGCAGTACTAAACTACAGCAGCCATGTCTTCATCTTCATGTGTTCCTCAGTGAGTTAGTGTGTGTGTGCGTGTGCGTGTGCGTGTGTGTGTGTGTGTGTGTGTGTGTGCCCAAGCCCAAGCCCAACTGTTTACACTCTTCACACTGCTGATGAACAGCCTGTGCTCTTCTTCTGGGTGAAGAGTCTATGATGTTTACTGAACGGTAGGTTCAGGGTTCGTCAAATATGAAGGCTCTTCTTCTGAGAGCCGGGTCGTGTTTTTCTGCTGCTGAAAGAATTCGGTTCTGGTTCTGATTTGAACTGGTTTAAATGTGGATCTTACCTTTTGTAGGAGGTCGTCCGATCCGGGTAAACAGAGAGAGTCTATACGAGCGTCCTGCTCCTCCAACTTCTGACCATCAACTAGAGCAGCATGGACACGCGCGCCTTTGTGACGTCATAGACACTCTGGTAACTACGGAAACCGTAAACCGCAGCTTTCCATTAATTAGCTGAGAATAATGAAGACACTGAAGACCTCCTGAATCATCTGTGTAGGACTTAAACAGAATTGAAGAGGACACAATCCACACTTACCAAATACCCAGACCACAGGACATGTCCCGTTAAATTGTGTTGTTACACTGTACAATTTTTACAGGTTTTCCCAAAACAACTTCCCTGTTTACAAATGACAGGAAAACTAGAACTAGAGATAGCACCCCTAAATTGAGTCCCAGCTCCCATAAAGATTATTGGGGGAAAATGTTTTTCTTTTAATGTTAATTTATCTCTGATAAGCTAAATAGATGTTAAAACCATTGTGAGTGTGTGGTCAAAACAATTATTTTAAGAAGGAAAATACAGCGGTCCCCTTACTCCCATTGCCAAAATGGTATGATCCAGCTTCTCTTTCTCTCAGTGCAGCATCGCGCAAACACACGGTTTTATTTGACTGCTGTTGTGTGTGTGTGTGTGTGTGTGTAGTACGTTTTGCACTTTGAGTGTAGTCTGGAGTATTTTTAGACTTTATCACTCAGAACCAACACATTGCAGTCATTATCAGCAGTCCATATTTCTGCTGCACTCTTTATTCTGTTGTTGTTAGCTAGGAGTGACTATCTGAGTTTTATATATATATATTTATCAGACTAATGATGCAGGTGGTTTGTTTACTGTTTATAAAGGAGTGAGAGAAGCTGTAGCTGCTGTGCCATTGGTTGACCTGTGTTATTAAAGCCAAGGTGCTAGAGCAGTGCTGTCTGTATGTGTGTATCCCTCTGAACAATTTTGTGGGCTGCACATAAATTTGTTGTGGTGATTTTTGTTTATTTCTGTATGGTAAAAAGGTATGAAAATGTTTGAAGGGGGTTAAAACATGTGAAAAGTTTCATAAAAAGCATTAAAATATTTTCCAGAGTCTAAAACGTATTTCATTCGCTAACTACAGCTGTCAATCATTGAGGTACTCAAATGTCCATTGGCTCTATGTAGGAGGGGCGGGATGTAGAGAGAGGAGGTGGTGAAAGGTACAACGCAGCTGCGGTGTGTGAGGGTGTAATGTGAAGCACGTTACATTCATTTATCTTTGCCAGGTCAGAAGAACCAGGTTGTCTAACTGAGAACTTGTACAAGCAACAAGACACGGCGTAAGGTAACGAGCCACGAGCCACTTCTGCTCGAAGTAAACAGTTTGGCCTCGAGGCGCAGCTGCTTAGCATAGCGTTAGCATCAGCGTCAGGGGCTACATGCTAAACAACGCAGTTCTCCGGAGTTTGCTCTCCCAGTGAACGGAAACAAGCTGGACTCCCGTTTCCGTTCCCGTTCACATTCCCAGCCCGGGAATGCCCAGATAGCGGGGCTGTCTACTAACTACCGGGAGCGTTCAGATCTCCTCTGACAACGTTGGACATCCCCCTATGCTGCGGTGAAGTCGGACAGCTCTCACTGCTGTTCGCCCCTCTTGTACGTAGAGTGAGTCCAGTGTTTCCCTGCGTTAAGACACGAAGCGGCCACAGGTAGTTTGAGGCCACACCGAAGACAAGCTGCGGTTCGGGCTGAGACTAGGGTCTTTAACGACTCTTTAAATAATCGATTAATCTGTCGATTATTTTTCTGATTAATCGATGATTAAATATACATTTCCATGAACAGAACACTGAATAACAGAGCAAATAAGTGTGTACAATAACTCAATAATGAGAGATTAAATTAAATCAAATGTATTCATAAATTAAATAAAAGAAAAAGAAGTGCCTTGCTAATGTAAACACTGCACTGAATGTGAGTGAGGAGTGAGACAGGATGAATTGTCTTTAGTTTGTATGTAGTGTTTTCACTCATACTTAAAACTCGAAGCTTAATCATGAACTACCACCATTGTGTACAAGTTACATGTTTTTATAAAGCACATTTTAACACTGCTTAAGCGAATTAGACTGATTAATAAAGCCACACCCACACATACTCCATCACTGTCATTGTCCAGTCAGGAAGCTAAAAACAGCATGTGCCGTGCTGTGCCGGTTCACATAGTGTGAGCGTGCCGTTACGTTTCCTCACTTCAAAACGGAGGAAGCTCGGGGATGGTGTAGTGGCGTACCCTGCTGAGCTCCCTTCACCCTCATCCGTGACTCCAACATGTTTCTGTTTCAGGTGCTGTATCGTCATTGTGGTGCTCCCGTGCCAGGTCAAATCACTGTTGCAAAGCTTGCATGTTCCACACTTTTTAGTTGTGTGAAGCATAAAGTGCTCTCACACTTTTGAGGATTTTAAGCCGAACCTTCTTTTCTGCGTCGGTTGTGTTTAATTTTTTGGAATGTATTTACTTCGTGATGTTAAGCTTATTTTGAAGATTACGCCTCTGCTCCGGCTCGCTCTGTTCAACTCCCTCTTATTTATTTAGTTTTTAGTTAAATGCAGTGATTTATTTTTGTAAACACGTGTTTACTTCCTGCTTTGTAGATAGGGGGCGGGGTATGCTTTGGGCACGCACAGTTCATTTGCAGTGTGGACGTGGAGCAGTGTGGGTCTGCTCTGACTGTGAGACTGAGCACAGAAAAATATAAATGATAATACTGTGGTAAACATAGATGGTCACTTGGGGGGTCGTTTTGGAGTCTATTCTCTCATTTGCTGTACATATATGCAGTAAAGTTAAAATGGCTTTCTTTCATTTACGCAACGTTGCTAAACTCCGCAGCATACTATCACAGGGGGATGCTGAGAAGGTAAATCGCTTTATAAGCTCCAGCTTGTTCAGAATGCTGCTGCCAGATACTAACTAGAGCTAGAAAATTTGATCATATTAGTCTTTACACTGGTTACCAGTTAAATTTCCTGTAGATTATAAAATACTTCTAACATATAAATCTCTCAATTGTCTGGCCCCACATTATCTGGAGGAACTTTTTATGCCTTACAACCCTCCACGCACACTTCTCATGCAAGATGATGGCCTATTATCAGTCCCACGTATTAGAAAAAACAATGCAGGAGGAAAAGCGTTTTTTTTTTTTTAAACAACCTCCCCGTTAATATACAGGAATCCAACACACTCTCAGTCTTTAAATCTAGATTTAAAACGTTTCTCTTTACACAAGCTTTCAGATAACTCACCAGTTCTATGTTCTGTCCTGCTCTGATTACATTTCACCACTGTTCTGTCCCACTCTGATTACAGGCTTTCTATTACTATTATTGTGGTTGTCTCTTTAACTGTTTCTGCTACAGGTCACTCACTAAACGTAAACCTTCTTTTAATCTTCATCTTTTTGTCTCTCTCTCCCTCCATGTGCTGAGATGCCCTGCTGTCCAGTCTGGAGGAATCGATTCATCCATGTTCTGGAATCAGGCCTGTCCCTCTACTCAGCGGAGCTTTTGACAGAAGTCTCCTAACCCTATGTTTTTCTTTTTTTTCCTTCCTGGCCTGTCCAAACCAGGAAGGGGTGAACTGGCTCCATTGACCATAAAGGCTTTGGTTTGATATCACAGTGGATTAGTCAGAGAAAGACTTACATAGTTTATGTGCCCTCAGTCTGATGCAGAGCTGCTGAAGGGGAGCACGCTTCAGTAAAATGTTCCAAACATAATACTCATACTCCTGCTTTTGGCTGTCTATCATAAGGTGCCGACAGAAGGCCCCAGACCACATCAGCCATACGGAGAAGAAAAGACTGAAAACAGCCAACACTGCAAACGCATGGTGGTCCTAATTTGGATATAAAAAAGAGACTGTATGAGAACTCCTGGAAAATACAGATGCAAGTAAAAGGTTTGATCATCCAGGTCCAGATCTGCAGATCAGTTATATGTCAAATGCTTGCTTCTTTATATTCAGCCTTTCTTTTTTACGAAAGTATTCCAGCACAAATACTGCAAACACACACATCAACAGAGTTCAGACATTCATTTAAGTCTTCAACTGTCTGGAACATCTGGAAGAACCTCATTCTTGTTGTCACTGACCTTCATTTTCCCTCCTGAATGGAAAACATTCGCTCCCATTCTGCTCAACCACCTTCATTCACAGCAGTCATCACAGGAACAACGCTCCACAATTTACACAGCCCAAGCCCAACTGTCTTTCTTTTCAGAGCCCTGACCAGACTAATGATGTCTGCAACGACCCAACACACAACTTTCACACACGCTTGCAGTGATGACTGTCATAGCGATGCTACATTACTTCTCGTTCTAATAACACACAACCTATTGCCCCAATCCAGAGAGAGTGGACACTTTAACTCTTTCTCACTAACACTCTCCTCTTCTGGGGGTGCCATCTCAACCTAGCTCAACAAAAAATAGAAATGAATAGAGACTGTGGGATGGCTTTTTTTCTTTACATAATGATGCAGTCAGGTGCAGAACTATTGGATTCTCTATTTTGAAAAGTGAGATATTCTTTCATTGTAGCATACATTGTCTGTAGCCACCTAGGCTACATGAAATTGGTTTAAGAAGTAGCTTAGCCTAGGCCTAATCAGAATGCTGCTTGCTGACTCACTTTTCACATGTTGGTGAGTGGTGGCTTTACAAATATGCCTAGAATTATTGGATTCTCTTGTAAAGAAGCCCAAAGTAGTATTGGCATAAGATAGATAATAGAGAAAATCATATCATTTTAAGAGGTGTGATTTTCTTAAACCTCTGTCCATTGTTCCTAACCACCTACATACAAACTGGCTAACATTTTTAAGATAATCCGTAATAAGATAATAAGATAATCCGTAAACACGGTAATAACTTTAACTGTTATGCCTATGAAATTTATATATCAGCTAAACCTAATGGGGACCACTGTTCTGTCCCACTCTGGTTACAGGCTTTCTATTACTATTATTGTGGTTGTCTCTTTAACTATTTCTGCTACAGGTCACTCACTAAACGTAAACCTTGTTTTAATCTTCATCTTTTTGCATGTGCTGAGGTGCCCTGTTTCTCCTGCTGTGCCCTGATGTTCGCTCAGCCTGGCTCTCCACTGCCCTGCTGTGTTACGGTTCTGCTCTGGAGTTCTGCAATGATCCACTCCTACCACACTCCATTGCTATACGTGCACATACTTAATCAGCATGGACTTTAACATGAACACTGAGCATATGTCCAGCACCTACTCATGCTTCATAACCTGTTCCTACATGAGCTATAGCCTTTCATTGTCTATCTGTCTACTTCTTTGTGTAATGTTGTTTGTTTGTTTTTGCTGTGCGGGTCGACCTAAGCAGGTGGGTTCCTCGGACTGAGTCTTGGTTTCTCCCAAGGTTTCTTCCTCTAAGTATCCGGGAGTTTCTCCTAGCCACTGTCGCTACCACCTCCATTGGGGAGCTTCCTCATAAGAGGTGTGGTCCTGGATCTCTGTAAAGTGCTTTGTGACCACATTTGTTGTGAAAGGCGCTATATAAATAAACATTGAATTGAATTAAATTAGTGGTGATGCAACTCCTACTGACAACAAAAAAGCTCATGATGACGATGCCTAGACCAGTGTTTGATGGTAATGATGAAGAGTAGATGAGGAAATATTTGTATTGATTGTTGCTATGCCTCCTCCTCTTCCTCCTTTTCTTCCTCTCTAATGAGGGCTGTGTATTTAAACAAGGCCATCCCCACAGACCACAGTTAAAGCCAACTCATTTCTGGTCTCATCAGTAATGAAGTCATTAGGTAAGTGTCAGAGAAGAAAGTGAACATTAGGTTGGTAGGAAAGACTATTTTAGCACCAATTGTATTTTTTTAATTCCGCTCTAGAAGAGGACGTGCTATGCTGCACTAAATGAGGGCAGCATCCTTCCTCTCAAAGCAAGAACAATTGTCTTTAAAGACTCATTGAGTCACGTGGGTTCTATTGATGTGTTCTTGGCATCTGGTTTAAACTAAACTCAACTGCTGTGATAAAAATATCACAGATCTGCCGGCAGCTAAAGATGAATTGAGAGGGGATTTTCCTGAGGTTAAGTGCAAGATAACTGTAACTGAGGTGCATTTCGAACCTATTCTCTAAATGAACTTATTTTATTATCCTCAACTTCTGTGCCCTCCACCACGATCCTCTGTGAGCTTCAGATACATTTAAAATGAAGTTCACGTTATTTTAATATGTACACGTAAATAAATGCTGCTCATTTTAATGGAGGTTCAAACTTTTAATTCTAGTGACTGATTAAAATTACTGCATAATTCAGTTGATTAGAAGCCATTAGGGAGCAAATTTGAATTAAAACAGGTTATTTTAGAGGAGCATGTTTCATGTCAGAGCACTCTGAATTACTTGATTTACATCAGACATTTGGAACAATTTCTGGTAAGTGGCTTCGGGGTTCTTTTTCATCAGGAAGAAGGGGTGTGGGTTAAGGCCATGTATAGATTATCGGGCACTCAACGCAATCACCAATAAGTCCCCGTTTCCTATGCCGTTGGTGCCGTCCCCTCTCGAGCAGCTGCGGGAGCCCAAATATTCACGAAATTGGATCTCCGCAGTGCGTATAACCTGGAGCGTATCAGGGAGGGGGACGAATAGAAGACATCGTTCATGACCACCAGGGGGCAGTTCCAGTACCGGGTTATGCCGTATGGGTTAGCTAACGCCCCCTCCGTCTTCCAGGCTTTCATAAATGACGTCCTGAAAGACTACCTCGGACGCTTCGTGGTGGTCTTTCTGAACAATATTCTAGTGTACTCCCCCGACCTGTATGCGCACATCCGTCAAGTTCGTCCTGGCTTACGGGGGCCGAACGGATTTACAGGGAGGTCCTAGCAGTCAAAATGGCGCTCGGAGAGTGGCGTCATTGGTTAGAGGGTGCTGTCTACCCCTTCCTTGTATTAACGGATCACAAGAACCTAGAGTTTTTGATAAATGCCAAGTGTCTGAACCCCCGGCAAGCTAGGTGGTCCCTGTTCTTTGCCAGGTTCAGATTTACGATCTCGTATCGTCCGGGCTCCCGCAATACCAAAGCGGATGCTCTCTCTCGTATTCACGGATTCTGCGGATGAGGGAGAGACCGCTCCAGCATCCATCCTGCCATCGGGTGTCACCGTCGCGGCAATTCAGTGGGACCTGGATACTGAGATAGACGAGGCCCTCAAACACACCACCGTGCCCCCATCATGCCCTGTGGACAAGGTCTACGTCCCGGGGGCTTTCCGGGAGAAGCTCATCGTTTGGGCTCATGCTTCTCCGACATTGGGTCATCCAGGTGAGGCCCGCACGTACTATCTGCTCTCTCCCAAATATTGGTGGGAGGGGACGAGGGCAGATATACATCGGGTAGTGGCATCATGCAGTGAGTGTGCTCAATGTAAGACCCTGAAGACGCTCCCGTCGGGGAAGCTCAAGCTCATGCATACCCGTTCCTGAACGTCCGTGGTCTCACTTGGCTGTCGACTTTATTACTGACCTGCCTAAGTCTGAGGGGCACACGGTGGTGATGACGGTAGTGGACCGTTTCTCCAGAGGGGTTAGGTGCAGACCGCTCCTGCCCTGGTAGACCACGTCCGCTGGAATTTTGGGATTCCGTAGGACATAGTATCTGACCGGGGGGCCCAGTTCACGTCTAAGGTATGGGGTGCCTTCTGTGAACACCTGGGGGTGAGTGTAAGCCTGTCCTCGGGTTATCACCCTCAGTCTAACGGCCAGTGCGAGCGCACTAACCAGGAGCTGGAGAAGTTCCTACGGCTGTACTGCCATGACTACCCCAGCGACTGGTCCCAGTATCTGGTCTGGCCTGAGATGGCCCAGAATTCACTGAGGTGCGCAACCACTGGCCTGACCCCATACCAGTGTTACCTAGGCTACCAGCCTCCGCTGGCCCCCTGGACTGCCACGGAGTCCCAGCAGTGGATGCTTGGATGCGTCGCAGCGAAGCGTTCTGGACCGCAGCCCACCAGCACATCCAGATGGTCCTGCGACGCTACAAGGCCCAAGCAGACCGGAAGAGAGGGGAGACTCCGACATACCAACCAGGTGACCGGGTCTGGTTGGCCACGAAGGAACTCCGAACTAGTCTCCCTTTACACAAACTGAAAGTTAAGTACTCTGGTCCTTATATAATAGAACAAAGAATCAACGAAGTTGCTTATCGTATCCGACTACCCCCACGGTCACATATTCACCCGGTTTTCCATGCGTCTCAGCTCAAGCCCGTGGTACCTGGACCTCTGGACGAGGCCACCCCGGTGGAGATTGAGGGGATTGCAGTACCTGGTCGACTGGGAGGGGCTCGGTCCAGAGGAATGCTCCTGGGAACCGGTCGATCCGGGAATTCCACGAAAGGTTCCCAAGTAAGCCGGCTCCCAGGCCTCGCGGACGTCCCAGGAAGTCACAACCCCCCGTCCGTGGGAGACCCTCGCGTCCGGAGAGGGGTCCGTCAGCCTCGTCGGACCGGATGGGACCCTCCGCGGGAAGTTCAGAGACACTGGATTTGGTTCGGCGGTTGTGTACTGTCACGCCCGCGCCGCCGCACCCGCCCCAAAGGCGGTCCCAGGCCGCGGCTCACAGGCGAAAATGATCTATATGTTAATGAACCATGCCATGTTTATTCATAGGAAAGACTTTTATGTTGAAATGGACTTTCGGGTTGACCCCCATTGCCATTTTGGTTTCTGTTTTTTTTGTCATGTGACTATTCTTTGTTTGATTAATGTGTTACACCTGTGGGCTAGTGTATTTAAGTAGGGCTAGAGCCAGCTGCTGGTTGCCGAGGATTACCCTTAGTGCACCACATGCACCCAGGTTATTCAGTTTACGGTAGAGACTCAGTATTCACCGGTCTGGTCTGTAGAGTCCACCCTCGTACAGAGGACTCTCTCTCTACCTAGCTAGCTTAGCAGGGGAAGCTAACTAGCTAGGCTGCTCTTGCCTCAGGATCCATTAGGGAGCTACTGCAGGTCTATGGCGATCTTTCGCCAGGCTTCATAGGTTCAGCAAGCTGGGGTGCTGGAGCTCCGGGAGTGAGTGACTCTCCAGCTTGTTTCAGCAGTTAGCTCTCCTCACCGTCGGACCGGAACAGTCGTCTAGGTTTGGCGGCTGACTCCTCACGCTCTCAAGTCTAGTCTCAAGTTCAATGCGCCTGACTAGCGCTACTCTTTATGTCCTAGTTCTTAGTTCAGAATAACTTTTGCTGTGCACACAAGCACTGCATTAACACAACAATTGGGTGAAATAAATACTAAATATTCAGATGGCCGTGATCTTTTAGTGACTGGTGTTTTGGGGCTAAACCCTCTTTTGAGTGACTGTAAATACTGTGGAAAAATATATTGTTAGTTAAGGAGCAGTTAATATTTGTCTTACATGCAGTAAACCTGCATAAAGCCAGAGTTTCAGATGAAACTGCAATCTCGGTTAACGTGGGTTACCTTGATCAGCTTAGCTAGTACTTGATGAAGTGCACCTACATGATTTTGTGAGGAGTCTATAAACTGGGAGAGTCAGATATCTATCTTTGTCACTGTGTATCATTCATAAAAGAAGACTGTAGGAACTTAGCAATATTTAGGCTGTATTTTATTTAAATGATTATTTACTAACTGAGGAATAGGTGTTGCACTCCCTCTGGTAACGTTATTCAATTTAGGGTCATGGTGGCAATAGAGCACTTCCATCAGCTCCTGCTGGGGGATCCCCAGATCTTCCCAGGTGAACTAGAACCCCTGGGTCTAGCCTTTATAGGAATCCCTTCCCAAGGAATGACCCTTGAAGTTCCCAACCGCAAGGCATGATCCGGCCTGAATGCCGTGGTGGGAAACAGGTAATGTCATAGAAGTGCCAGGCCCACAGCAGGCATTCTGATCAGGAAGAGGGGTCTGGGTCTGGCCATTTGATTAGGGGTGGAAACCTGATGAGAGGCTTGCTTCCACCTTCAGTAACCTGCAGAAGACCCCCAAAACCATCTGGCAAATTGGGGTGTCCTGTCTGATAACACATCCCAAGCAAACCCATGGGTTCAGACATGCTTAAGTTATAGCATGGCTGTCTCCCTGGCCGACAGGAGTGTCGGCAGAGCTATAAACTTGCTCGCCTTAGACAAGCAGTCAACCATGACCAAGATCACGGTGATGCCCCTGGGAAGAGAGCAACCCTGTGGCAAAGTCTATGGAGACATACATGAGACCATGGGCCAGAAGGGATAGATAACAGGTGGAGCAAACCTGCCGATTCGGTTCCGGGATCCTTGTTGCAGGTACATACCTTACAAGCTGCCACTTAGGCCCATAAATCTTGGTCCAAGCACGGCCACCAGAACCGGATAAGCAGGAACTTTAATATACAGGCCACCCCCAGGTGTGCTGTGAAGGGGAAAAATTGCCCCAACTGCAGCACCTGGTCTTTAATGGCAGCACAGCCAATCACAAGTGCCACCTCCCAGATCTGACTCATTCCTAGGGGCCCGCCATACTGTGGCTTCCACCCCAAACTGGATGGGAGATGCTATGCGGGTCTTGGGTACTGTGGTTGCTGGCAGCTGTTCCTTAGGGGAGGCCTCTTACTGGCAGGAGAGACCATCAGCATTGTTCTGCCCAGACCTGTACGAAGATACAAAGTCAAACAGGGTGAAGAACAGTGCCCAACTTTCCAAACCAGGAAGGGGTGACTGGCTCCATTGTGCCACCACTCCTTTAAGGTCAGTATGACAGCCAGCAACAAATGATCACCCACATGGTAACTGAGACGTCTTCTAATTCAAGTTGGCCTGGACATCTTCGTAGTCCAAGGACACTAAAGACAGGGATTCTAGAATCGCAGGCTGAGAACCCATGCCTTGGAGCCCGGTGGACCAGCTCCAAGATGCGGGGGATCTGTTTAATGAGACCAGGAGCAACCAGAAAGCCCTGGCTGGTGCAGCATCAATAACATTCTCCGCTGCCTCTGAGTTAAAGAAGGCATGTAAAATGCTATTGATGACAGATGTTATAAAAATCAGCTTTACAGAAATCCAGGTCCAGACCCCTAGTGAACAAGCCAAGGGCAACAGTGGCAAGGAAAAACTCCCTAAATGCATTAGGAAGAAACCTTGAGAGGAACCAAGACTCAAAAGGGGAACCCATCCTCCTCTGGTCGACACTGGATAGCAAGCCAATAACATCTAACAGCACTCTGCCAGCCTGGCCTTCTGATCACCTACTGGTCTCATACTCACCTGTATACCATCTCCAGCAATCAGCACACACTGTGTGAACACTTACTAGAGTCTCTAGCATCTGGCTCAAGGCCAGTGTTCAGTGTTTCTGGGGCTGATTTCAGCTCTGCATTTTACACTGGCAATATTTTGGGGCGTATGCCAATGCGTAGATGAGGCCTACGCCATGAGATGTTTCTATCATCCAGGTAGTTGAGGCCGAGTGTCTTGGCTAGTCTTCTACCCTGGCAATTCAGTAACTGTGAAAAAAGAGAAGTAGTGTAAGGTACACACAGAAATAATCATATCTACAGGTGTTACTGGTTTGCTTTCATTGAAAAATCAACTCCAAACTTAATTATATTTTATTTAATAATGTAACATCAGATACCAAGAACCCTGGTTCACTATTTTAGAATCTTGTATTTTTGAGATGCACTAATGTGTGCTACAATTCCCCTTAACGAATAACATGTAGTATAAAATCTTTTAATTTGTGGTTTATTTTTAGGCTAATTTATGTCTGCATTGATTTGTTCTGTACCTCACTGGTGTTCATAAATCTGCTGAGTCCAATGGCTTCCATCTCCTGTCCCATTAGGATCAGTCTAAACTTCACCGTTCCCTGGGCTGAAAAAGAATAGACAGACATATGGTCTCATAAAGCCATGCAATTTACTCCCCAAAATATGAATCAGCACATTAACAGACTGATAAAACAGACTGAACACTTCAAGAAGCTCTTCTATCATCTGATGCATAAAGTGATTAGTGAGAACAGAGAAAGGAGCTTCCATAAAGGCTTTGGTTTGATATTTGATTTCTGATAAATCAGAGAAAGACTTACATAGTGTATGTGCCCTCAGTCTGATGCAGAGCTGCTGAAGGGGAGCACGCTTCAGTAAAATGTTTCGAACATAATACCCGTACTCCTGCTTTTGGCTCTCTATCACAAGGCGCCGACGGAAGGCCCCAGACCACATCAGCCATACGGAGAAGAAAAGACTGAAAACAGCCAACACTGCAACCGTATGGTGGTCCTAATTTGGATACAAAAAGACACTGTATGAGAACTCCTGGAAAAGTACTGCTGCAAGTAAAAGGGCTGATCATCCTGATCGTCTGATGATCCAGTTCCAGATCTGCAGATCAGTTATACGTCAAATGCTTCCTTCTTTATATTAAGCCTTTCTTCAGTCAATCTGATATATTCAGTTACTGAACATACAGTGAATTATAGGTACTTTGGAGTCTTTACTCAACCCCGCACCAGTGCTGAAGTACGTTGCAGTTCCGATTACAGAGACCATGAAGAGCAGAAAACCATACCAGAGGTTTTCATTAAAGTATTCCAGCACAAATACTGCAAACACACACATCAACAGAGTTCAGACATTCATTTAAACGACTGCATTCAAATCATCTGTAAAGTGGAGTCTCTAACTGTCTGGAACATCCGGAAGAACCTCATTCTTGTTTTCACTGACCTTCATTTTCCCTCCTGAATGGAAAACTGCTGCTCTTCTTCATCTCCTTTATCAGGGCCTGCTCAGGACTTTCATGAAGTGCGTTTTCAAGGTTACTGAAAACGGCTGATTTCATGATTCTGTAATGAAAACAAAAAAACAACTATGACCACAACAAAAACACTACTACTGCAGAAACTGTGAGCACTGTGATCTTCTTATTGGAAAACCTGATGAGTTACCTGAACTCAAATTGTTTGATCAAGCCAATTGCAATTTAAGTTCAACAGCATTTCTTTTGTAACATTATTTAAGTTTAAATTACATACTGGACTGAACTGAACACAAACTAGGAACTGGTAAGTGTTTATGAAGGTAACTAAAGGAAGTGAGTTTTAATTACTCTGCTTATGTTGATATTATGTTTAATAATTTTCAACTGGATTGCAGAGGAGAACAATGAGAATCATAATCCAGCACAGTTTACTGATCTCTCTGCTCTACCAGCCCTAAACCCTAAACTAAACAAGGATTAACAAAATCCACCTTTGATTATTTTCATCACTAAAACCAAGCAGCTGCAGCACAAAACAGGCAACAGCTCACCACATAGGAGAAGGTAGTCTGGAGGAATGAATTTACAATGATGGTGAGGGAATGGGGGGCAGGCCCAGTATACAAATAGATGGTGCCAGAAGCCAATGGGAAAGGTGTGAGTTTTACTCATCGAGATTGTACAAAAACATAAGACACTCTCTAAAGGTCTCTAAAAGGGTGAAGAGTCTATGATGTTTACTGAACGGTAGGTTCAGGGTTCGTCAAATATGAAGGCGCTTCTTCTGACAGCCGGGTCGTGTTTTTCTGCTGCTGAAAGAATCCGGTTCTGGTTCTGATTTGAACTGGTTTAAATGTGGATCTTACCTTTTGTAGGAGGTCGTCCGATCCGGGTAAACAGAGAGAGTCTATACGAGCGTCCTGCTCCTCCAACTTCTGACCATCAACTAGAGCAGCATGGACACATGCGCCTTTGTGACGTCATAGACACTCTGGTAACTACGGAAACCGTAAACCGCAGCTTTCCATTGAATTAGCTGAGAATAATGAAGACACTGAAGACACCCTGAATCATCTGTGTAGGACTTAAACAGAATTGAAGAGGACACAATCCACACTTACCAAATACCCAGACCACAGGACATGTCTCGTTAAACTGTGTTCTTACACTGTACAATTTTTACAGGTTTTCCCAAAACAACTTCCCTGTGTTTACAAATGACAGGAAAACTAAATTAGACTAAAAATGAAAATATTGAAAAGTGTAACTTATCACAAAAACTATAAATTGAATATATTAACATTTGTTTTTGACAGCTTGTAGATGACAATCTTAACAAAACTAATTTTAAAAATAATCTATATTGACAAAAAAACAGAATATTCTTTCATTTTACAACATCTTTAATTATGCTTAAATATACTTTTAATAATGCATATGAAAATATTTATCACTGTCAAACTCATAGAAAAACTGTTCATAATGTATGTAAAAATGCAAACCACTTTCAAAAACATAAAAATACTTTTAATAATGCAATGGACGCTGATTGTTTTTGTTGGGGGGTTTAAAAAGTGTTCTCACATTTGTGACTATTTAGTTCAGAATGAAAGATGTACTGAAGTACTAATGTACCAAACGTACTAAAGTACTAACCTAGGCTTATTTTCTCATTCAATCAGTGTACACAATGTCTTTGAAAAAGCCGCTAGTGGGAAGGACGTTATTAGCTTATCTCACCTGTGTTTACAATACAGACCAACGTGGCCATAAAACATTAGCCAATTTTGTTTTATATTGAAGTTTACTCATTTTATCAGATTTACCAAGAGGTTGGGTTGTTTTAGTCTAATCTCTTACTGTAGCATTCCCCATTTCAATTATGGTTTGAGACTTGACTGATGGTTCATGAAGTATTTATTGTTTGAAACCTTTGCACAAAGTCAGCTGAGCAATGATTACAGTAAACCACCGTAAGAGCTGAAAGGAAATAAAGAATACAATGAGAAGCTTGTCCATGTCTGCTTTGTTATTTAAACTTTCTCATATGATAAGCTTTAACCATATAACGTATGTAGGCCGATATAAACACGAACCAAAGCTCTAAAGGTACAGTACACCTACCTAAGTGTGTTGAAACTCATCCACAGTCCAACTGCATGTAAATGACCCAGTGCACAGTACCTTTACCAGCTTTAACAAAAAGGCTGACAAGTTTCAAATTACACACAACTATTACTGCATACTACATATATCGACTATATATGAGTTATTTTAGTGATATACTTTCACTATACACACCTTGTGCCTCTTCAAAGGGGGGCTTAAAAAACAGTCCTTGAGCACTACATGTGCACTTGTACTGGAGATTTTGCTTCTTCTACTACCGTGAATCTACTTTCCACCAATAACCGTCAAAAGTCTTCAAAATAAAAGTCCATTATTTTAGGTTCCTGAAGTCTATGCAAGTCACACAAAGCTTATTAACAAAAAATAAAGAAATAAATAATAAAAATCTCTTGGGGTCATTTACAACGACTCTGTGACTGATTGGCATGACTGCTGTTTTGTTGCTTGATTTGTACTGATGTTTGTACACACATCCTGGATTTTGTTCCGACCTCTTTTTTGCAGATTCCGTACATATACCAACTGACCTGGTATCAATATGCTTACATCAGAGGGGTCACAACTTTGCGGCTTCCTTTTGCACCATACTTCTGCCAGCCGTGATCTTGTCAAAGGAAATGCGCGTTGCAAGACCTCATGATAGTACATCACCTAGTTCATCACTGATGTCAGCATGGGTTCTTTCATCAGCCCTAGAAGTCTGGAAGGCTCCTGGAGTCCTACCAAACATCCAAAAATATGATGAAAATCCTGTACTCTGACTCTCTGTGGTGTTATACACAAAGAAGTTTGTGGAGTGTTCTATTGAACATCACACATTGGCTATTTCCCAGGTAGTGCGGCTCTTTTTAATACCACACCCCGGCAAAGCAACCGTACGATAACACACCATATTTACGAAACCATTCTCTGATCAGAATACATCAGTCCTTATCATCACGTTTTCTCCTCCATCCTGTGAGGGTTCTAGTACAGTGAAATCAGTAGCAAGCACCTGCAAAGGTTCAGAGGCTTGGAGACTTCCCATCTGGAACTTTGCTTAACATGTTTTTACCTAGTACGTGGTGACGCCTCACCAAGGTACAAGTGCATTCAACAACCTGGTGCCAATAATTATTATGGAGCTGCTTCAATATGGTGTCCTTCAACTGATCTGGAAGTAAAACTAGCTTTAATGGCCACATGTGTACATCCTCAGTTTTCCTATATAAAATAATCTCCATTTCCACCACACAGTTTCATTGTCTCACAAGTTCTTGTACCTCAGATGCTGTAAGTTGCTGGCGCTCTCCTTGATTAGGTCTTTCTCCTCTTCTACAGAATCCCAGGAATGATCCTATTACTGGGTCTGTCTTCTGAAGTACCTGCAGCTGAGACATAGAAAACTCAGGTAGTGTCTTGCAAGGACAAGACCAAGGATAGCTCAGCATCAGGAAGTTGCTCTTTCTGTGCCATCCTTGCCTCCACTAGTATGGCTCTACCTATTGTGGTCAACTCCAGTATTTCTTCCGCTGATTCACTGCACACTACATGCTGCTTGGAAACAGGGCATCTGCGTTGCCATTCTGCGTTCCTGGGCGATAGACAATATCAAAGTCAAACATTCCCAACTGTGATTTCCGTGGTCCTGAAGGAACCTTGTTTGCTTTCACTGTGCACTCTGTATACAGTTAAAATGACAATAAAGCCTCTTGACTTGACTTGGCTTACCATTGAGCCTGTATCTAATAAACATTGTATATCTCCACCCAAATTCACACTCACCACTGGACTTTATCCCACCAACTGATCTGAAAGGCTTCTTTACATTTGAGCCTATTTGTCCCCGTCCTGCCACTGCACAGCAGGGGGAATTAGTTTCCCACTGACTCTGTATACTTGTGAGTGCACAATGTGTGGGTCCTCCCCCTCCATTACTTGTCTACTTGCCAAGTGCAAAATAAGTTCAGCAATCAAATTTATTCTGTGGATACATTTGGGAAACCCAAAAAAGAACAAAAACGTGACTCAGCCCCCCAGCGAAGGCTACTAAATCTCAACCAGCATGGGTTCTATGCATAAACCTTCCCACTCACTCAATCTACCCATACATGTCCCGACTTTCACTTGGTCACACTGATTTATAATGGTCTGGTGCTGGCTGTCCAGTACAGCTGTGTTTGATGTGCTGTATATTCTGGTTTGCGCATGTTTGGTGCTGTATGTTTGTGAATCAGCACAGCACCTCGCATGCGCAGTAGAGTGCGGACATCGCAGTATTGAATGACATGACGATTGTTTAAAATGTTTTTGTTGTTCTCAAGCATGGAAAGAAAATCTGTCAGGTTTAGGTAGTTGTATGTATTTTATGTAACTCGTCTACGCACCAAGACTGACGAAAAACAGATTTTTCCTCTTCACCTCGATTGTGAAGAAAATTAATATCCTAGCCTATTTAAAGGCTCGACGGGATTGACTGTTTGTGGTTTGTCAGTTCTTTGGAAAAAATATATTTCTGCCTTCTGCGACTTCACAAACATTTTAAAGATAAAACGTTGTCTTTCTTTTCTGTCCACTTATTACTGCCACTACTCTGCGGGCTCTCCTCCTTGTTTTTTTCACTAACAATCGTCTTTCAGAAAAGGTTCAGATCTGCTCTGAACATACTTTAAATCTTTTTGCTTTTAGAGTTCTGAAACTGAAGGCAGATGAGAGGCCTCACTTCTTTCACTGCTGACCACGATATGATATTTTTTGTCGAGAACTCTGCTGCCCAAGATCTTTGTTTGTAGCCCCTAAAGTCTACTATGGTCATTTGTCCCTGGTTGCTATATGGAATTACCAAGAACCATTATATGTTCAGCAATGTTTTAGTGTTTTAGCTAACAAGTTTTTCCCTCAAAAACAGTGTTTAAAAACGCAGCAAATGCTGATTTATAATGGAGTTTCACCAAAAGGACCCTATTTTTAGAAAAAGGGTTCAGGACAAATTTAAATAGTCATTAATGTCTTTATATAAAAAAGAGGGTTGCAGTTGTTTTTTGGGAGCTTTTCTTCGCTTGCTGTGACGTCGCTGCGGACTGTGTCTCTGTTGCTGCCGTGCCTCCATCAGATGGGTGAGAGCTCTGGGATGGACGGTGGGTAGCTGCTGAGGTTCCTCATTAATACATAATTTAATTGAATTTCGTTATTGGTTCTTTACGACTTGTTCTGACGCATTGTATGAGCAGGTGGTTGATTTCTCTGAGTGTAGTTGAGCTTGTGAATGCTGCTTTTATTGAACTGCTGCTTGGACGTGTGCGTCGGCTGGCTGAGCCATGGTGGCAAGGTGGCTGGCCAGAACTTGTTCTCGGCAGCAAAGTCGAATTGTAGAAATGGATAGACCTCTCATTTCTGCTCATTTCGTTTATTTTAGATGTTCAGCTTGTGTGCTCTGCAGTCCTCTAAGACAAGAGAGGATTAACACACTACAAAATCTGTTCCCTCCAAAAATGTGCAGTGCATTTTGCTGCTGCTAGCCACGCAGCGGCAAGTGTTTTTTTTTTTGTATTTGTTCTGCAGTTTGTTCATTGTGCAGAAAAAAAGTTCAATTTTTATGTGAACAAACTATACAATCTCGTGCCTGTTATGGTACTATGAAAATTGCTGTGTTAAAAGAAATACTGTAAGCTCAGATGAGTGAGAGCTCTGAGATGGACGCATGTGTGGTCTGCAGCCGTCTAAGACAAGAGAAGATTAACACACTATAAAATCTTTCAGATTTTCAGAATAAACAGAGTGGAAAGCGAGCCGTGTGTCTGACTGCTTGATGGCCAAACGGTGGTCGTTACACACCTCGCATGCGCAGTAGAGGACGGACGTCGCAGTATGAAATGAAATAGAGTTTGTTTAAAACTTACTTTTGTTCCCGTTACTTAAAAATCCTTTAGGTTGAGGGAGTTGAATGTGTTGTTCTTGAATTAGTCTTTACAAATAGGTGAAAACAAATACAGATTTGTGCCTCTTCGCAATCATGGTCGAGGATAGGCAATTCTCAGCATATTTAAAGACTTGTGTGAAGGATATTCCTCTGCTTTCTAATGCTTAACGACACGTGTCAAGGTGAAATTACAGTTCTGAGATTTTAACAAGTTCTAAACGCAACATATGCTGATCTGTAATGGTTTGGTGCTGGCTTTCCACTATACATGTGTTTTAAATGCCGCATACACTGGATTGTGCATCTTTGGTGCTGTAGGTTTGTGAATAAGCATTGAATCTCGCATGCACAGTAGAGGGCGGACGTTGCAGCCATTTTATCTGCAGTAAAGAAAGAATACACTTTAAAACTAATTACATAGGATAAAGTTAACTTAAACTATTTTTAGAACTATTACTGTTACTCTCAAGTGTATTTCTATGAAACAACGATTTTAAATTCAACAAAGCACCCTGTACAACACTGACATTTGTTTTTGGTTTTCAGCACAAAATTTCAGAATTGCAAATAAAACTACTATCAAACATCTGAGTTTCACATCCATACTAGATGAGCAGTTCAATATTCCCCGTACTTAATGTTTCCCAAGAGATCTATACTATTAGGAGAGCACCGTTATTCTGTAGAATGCTATTGCATGTCCTACACTGCCGTCTCATGAGTACCTAACGTTGAAAGGGAGAAGCTTAAGTGATTTTACTTTTCGTTTGGTCAGAAGTGGCAAAACTGGTGTTTAAAGGAATTTGTAAAGTTAAGTGTTAACTGCACATGTCTTGCCTTCAAGTTGGCTATTGGCCTGTTGAAAATAAGTAATGTAAGATTACACATTTTTGCCAATAGTAATAAAATAGTGTACTAAACATAATAAAACATAATAAAAAGTATGTGTGTAAAACCTAATTATCAACAAGACACACTATGTCTAATTATGTAAGACAGTTGCAGATTAAGATCATCGCCAACCAGCTCCATATATTCCCTTCTACAAAACCTAGCACAGAGCTTGGCAGCAGCAATTCCATCACATTTCGGCATGTCATTACACTGGAATAAAAATGTATAGCGCTGTTGAATTTATTCAGTTGAGTTATACTGGCTGACTGACTGAACTGAGTTGTTCCAGTGAAATATGGAGACCTTTAGAGAGTGCCTTATGTTTTTGTACAACCTTGATGAGTAAAACTCACACCTTTCCCACTGGCTCCTGGCACCATCTATTTGCATGCTGGGTCTGCCCCCCATTCTCTCACCATCATTGTAAATTCATTCCACCAGACTACCTTCCCCTATGTGGTGAGCTGTTATATGTTTTGTGCTGCAGCTGGTTGGTTTTTAGTGTTGAAAACAATCAAAGGTGGATTTTGTCCATCCTTGTTCCTGCGCAAGTAAACCTTTTTAAACCCATTCATTTGTTTAGTAGTCTAGGGTTGGTAGAGCAGAGAGATCAGTAAAATGTGCTGGATTATCATTCTCATTGTTATCCCCTGTAATCCAGTGGAAAATATATTAAAAAAATATGAACATAAGCAGAGTAATTAAAACTCACAGATGAAGAAGAGCAGCAGTTTTCAATTCAGTTTCCATTTGACGTATAACTGATCTGCAGATCTGGAACTGGATTATCAGATGATCAGGATGATCAGCCCTTTTACTTGCAGCGGTACTTTTCCAGGGGTTCTCATACAGTCTCTTGGTTTTAGTCTTTTCTTTTCTGTATGGCTGATGTGGTCTGGAGTCTTGCGTCAGGAGTACAGGTTTTATGTTCGGAACATTTTACCTAAGCATGCTCCCCTTCAGCAGCTCTGCATCGCTGAGGGCACATAAACTATGTAAGTTTTTCTCTGATTTATCAGATATCAAATATCAAACCAAAGCCTTTATGGAAGCTCCTTTCTCTGTTCTCACTAATCACTTTATGCATCAGATGATAGAAGAGCTTCTTGAAGTGTTCAGTCTGTTAATTTGCTGATTCATATTTTGGGGAGTAAATTGCATGGCTTTATGAGACCATATGTCTGTCTATTCTTTTTCAGCCCAGGGAAAGGTGAAGTTTAGACTGATCCTAAAGGGAAAGGAGATAGATGTCACTGGACTCGGTAGATTTATGAACACCAGTGAGGTACAGAACAAATCAATGCAGACATAAATTAGCCTGAAAATAAACCACAAATTAAAAGATTTTATACTACATGTTATTCGTTAAGGGGAATTGTAGCACACACTAGTGCATCTCAAAAATAGAAGATTCTAAAATAGTGAAGCAGGGTTCTTGGTATCTGATGTTACATAATAAACATTTTTATTAAATAAAATATAATGAAGTTTGTAGTTGATTTTTCAAAAAGAAAATAAATAAATAAAGCAAACCAGTAACACCTGTAGATATGATTACATATGATCTTACACTATGTGATGGCAGATTGAGTTTTCTAATTACTAGCTGTGTTCTTAAATTATATAGTTGTATTCCTTAGTCAAGTAGTTACACTTAATACTATGGTGATCTGTTTGCTCACAGATATTATTGCTGAAGGCAATGTCCTGAACTCCATATTACCTTGCTCTTGTGATTATCCCTAATAAGAAGCTCCGGGTCAGCCTAGCCTGACTTCGCAGATATGGTGTACAGGCGCTGCCTATGTGTATGTGCATATCATATGTGAAGGCCTAAACTGTCTGTTTGTCATTTATGTGCGTCAGAAATGGCGCCAGTGAATATTGTGTGTGTGCGTTAAACAATGAGCTGTGGTTATTTCAAGGTATATATGTTGGGCCCTGCCTGCTTTAAGGAAGGGCCGACCTTGTAAGCTTGAATGATTTTACTCTGCTCTCAATAAAGTCAATGGGTTGACGGTCTAACTTGTGTTTATTCCAGAACTACATGACATGCTGGGGCAGTGGTGGCTCAGCGGTTAGAGCTCCGGGCTGTCGATAACAGGGTTGTGGGTTCGATTCCCGGACTCGGCAAGCTGCCACCCTTGAGCAAGGCCCTTTACCCTCTCTGCTCCCCGGGCGCTGGAGTTGGCTGCCCACCGCTCTGGGTGTGTGTGTGTGTACTCACTGCCCCTAACACATGTGTGTTTGAGTGTGTGTTCACTACCAGATGGGTTAAATGCGGAGGACACATTTCGCTGTGCACTGTACAGTGACAAATACGTGCACCTTTGCTGCAGCTGGTTGATTTTAGTGTTGAAAACAATTAAAGGTGGATTTTGTCCATCCTTGTTCCTGCTTAAGTAAACCTCTTTAAACCCATTCATTATTTAGTAGTTTAGGGTTGGTATAGCAGAGAGATCAGTAAAATGTGCTGAATTATGATTCTCATTGTTCTCGCCTGCAATCCAGTTGTGAAAATGTTTTTAAAAAATATTAACATAAGCAGAGTAATTAAAACTCACTTCCTTTAGTTACCTTCATATAACACTTACCAGTTTCTAGTTTGTGTTCAGTTCAGTCCATGATGTAATTTAAACTCAAATAATTTTACAAAAGAAATACTATTGAACTTAAATGGTTTGGGCAATTGGCTTTATCAAACAATTTGAGTTCAGGTAACTCATCAGGTTTTCCAATAAGAAGATCACAGTGCTCACAGTTTCTGCAGTAGTAGTATTTTTGTAGTGGTCATAGTTGCCTTTCGTGAAAGTCCTGGCAGGCCCTGATTAAGAAGATGAAGATGATGAGTTTTTAATTCCGGAGATTAAATGAAGGTCAGTGACAACAAGAATGAGGTTCTTCCAGATGTTCCAGACAGTTGGAGACTCCACTTTACAGATGATTTGAATGCAGTCGTTGAAATGAATGATTTATCCACTGATATCAAACCAAAGCCTTTATGGTCAATGGAGCCAGTTCACCCCTTCCTGGTTTGGAAAGGCCAGGTAGGCACTGTTCTTGAAGTACAGATCACAGTGCATACAGTTTCTGCAGTAGTAGTATTTTTGTAGTGGTCATAGTTATTTTTTGTTTTCATCACAGAATCATGAAATCAGCCGTTTTCAGCAACCGTGAAAACGCCACTCCTAAAAGTCCTGAGCAGGCCCTTATAAAGAAGATGAAGCAGATCAGTCGGTTTCCATTCAGGAGGGAAAATGAAGTGACAACAAGAATGAGATTCTTCCAGATGTTCCAGACAGTTGGAGACTCCACTTTACAGATGATTTGAATGCAGTCGTTTAAATGAATGTCTGAACTCTGCTGATGTGTGTGTTTGCAGTATTTGTGCTGGAATACTTTCATGAAAACCTCTGGTATGGTTTTCTGCTGTTTATGGTTTACTTCAGCACTGGTGCTGGGGTGAGTAAAGACTCCAAAGTACCTATAATTCTCTGTATGTTCAGTAACAGAATAGATCAGATTGACTGAAGAAAGGTTTAATATAAAAAAGGAAGCATTTGACGTATAACTGATCTGCAGATCTGGAACTGAATCCTCAGATGATCAGGATGACCAGCCCTTTTACTTGCAGCGGTACATTTCCAGGAGTTCTCATACAGTCTCTTTTTTTATATCCAAATTAGGACCACCATGCGGTTGCAGTGTTGGCTGTTTTCAGTCTTTTGTTCTCCGTCTGGGTGATGTGGTCTGGTGCCTTCCCTCGGCGCCTTGTGATAGACAGCCAAAAGCAGGAGTACGGGTATTATGTTCGGAACATTTTACTGAAGCATGCTCCCCTTCAGCAGCTCTGCATCAGACTGAGGGCACATAAACTACTTAAGTCTTTCTAAGATTTATCCACTGTGCAAAAAGATGAAGATGATGAACAGTTTTTAATTCCGGAGGGAAAATGAAGGTCAGCGACAACAAGAATGAGGTTCTTCCAGATGTTCCAGACAGTTGGAGACTCCACTTTACAGATGATTTGAATGCAGTCGTTTAAATAAATGTCTGAACTCTGTTGATGTGTGTGTTTGCAGTATTTGTGCTGGAATACTTTCATGAAAACCTCTGGTATGGTTTTCTGCTCTTCATGGTCTCTGTAATCGGAACTGCAATGTCCTTCAGCACTGGTGCGGGGGTGAGTAAAGACTCCAAAGTACCTATAATTCACTGTATGTTCAGTAACTGAATAGATCAGATTGACTAAAGAAAGGTTAAATATAAAGAAGGAAGCATTTGACGTAAAATTAATCTGCAGATCTGGAACTGGATCATCAGATGATTAGGATGACCAGCCCTTTTTCTTTCAGCAGTACCTTTCCAGGAGTTCTCATATAGCATCTATTTTATATTCAAATTAGGACCACCATGCGGTTGCAGTGTTGGCTGTTTTCATTCTTCTCCATATGGCTGATATTGTCTTGAGCATTCCGTTGGCGTCTTGTGATAGACGGCCAAAACCAGGAGTACGGGTATTTTGTTTGGAACATTTTACTGAAGCGTGCTCCTCTTCAGCAGCTCTGCATCAGACTGAGGGAACATAAACTATGTAAGTCTTTCTCAGATTTATCCACTGTGATATCAAACCAAAGCCTTTATAGTCAATGGAGCCAGTTCACCCCTTCCTTGTTTGGACAGGCCAGGTGGGCACTGTTCTTGAAGTACAGTTCACAGTGCTCACAGTTTCTGCAGTAGTAGTATTTTTGTAGTGGTCATTGTTGTGTTTTTGTTTTCGTCACAGAATCAGGAAATCAGCCATTTTAGCAACCTTGAAAACGCCCTTCATGAAAGTCCAGAGCAGGCCCTGATTAAGAAGATGAAGAAGAGCAGCAGTTTTCCATTCAGGACGGAAAATGAATCACAACAAGAATGAGGTTCTTCCAGATGTTCCAGACAGTTGGAGACTCCACTTTACAGTTGATTTGAATGCAGTCATTTAAATGAATGTCTGAACTCTGCTGACCAGCCCTTTTACTTGCAGCAGTACTTTTCCAGGAGTTCTCATACAGTCTCTATTTTATATTTAACTTAGGACCACCATGCGGTTGCAGTATTGGCTGTTTTCAGTCTTTTCTTCTCCATATGGCTGATGTGGTCTGGAGCCTTCCCTCGGCACCTTGTGATAGACGGCCAAAAGCAGTTGTATGGGTATTTTGTTCTGAACATTTTACTGAAGCGTGCTCCCCTTCAGCAGCTCTGCATCAAACTGAGGGAACATAAACTACATAAACCCAGTTATGTTTTTGTTTTCATCAATGAATCATGAAATCAGCCATTTTTAGCAACCTTGAAAACGCCCTTCATGAAAGTCCTGAGCAGGCCCTCATTAAGAAGATGAAGATGTTTCTCTCATCCAGGTAGTTGAAGCCGAGTGTCTTGGCTAGTCTCCTACCCTGGCAATTCAGTAACTGTGAAAAGAAAGAAGTAGTGTAAGATACACACAGAAATAATCATATCTACAGGTGTTACTGTTTTTTTTTTCATTGAAAAATCAACTACAAACTTAATTATATTTTATTTAATAATGTAACATCAGATACCAAGAACCCTGGTTCACTATTTTAGAATCTTCTATTTTTGAGATGCACTAGTGTGTGCTACAATTCCCCTTAATGAATAACATGTAGTATAAAATCTTTTATTTTGTGGTTTATTTTCAGGCTAATTTATGTCTGCATTGATTTGTTCTGTACCTCACTGGTGTTCATAAATCTGCTGAGTCCAATAGCGTCCATCTCCTTTCCCATTAGGGTCAGTCTAAACTTCACCTTTCACTGGGCTGAAAAAGAATAGTATAGTATATAGAATATATAAGAGTAGTAATACTATTACTGCTAAAACCAAACAGCTGCAGTACAAAACAGACAACAGCTCACCACAAAGGGGAAGGCAGTCTGGTGGATTGAATTTACAATGATGGTGAGGGAATGGGGGGCAGGCCCAGTATGCAAATAGATGGCCAGAAGCCAATGGGAAAGGTGTGAGTTTTACTTATTAAGATTGTACAAAAACATAAGACACTCTCTCCATAGGGTCTCCATATTTCACTGGAACAACTCAATGCAGTCAGTCAGCCTGTATAACTCTCAGTATAAAGTTATGTTTTTGTTTTTTATTTTTTACAAACGTGCCAAGAGTAATTTGCAGAAGCATTTCCTGTTATTAAAATGCACCTCATTACAGTCTCAAAGTATTAAGAAAATAAGGGATGCAGTTGTCTTTTGCCTCATGGAGTACCTTGGAGAACACCAAAAAGACCTCTCCCATGACTGCTAGGTATGTTATCAAATTATTAATCAACTTGAGGTATTCACAGGGTTACACATATGGTTGCCCTTAACGTAAACTATTGTTTCATTTTTATATCAATTACAGAACTGTAACATCAGGGTATTCCCTGCCCTTTACTTAATTGTATGTTTATTATTATTTAAACACACATTGTTTGGTATCTTTCTAGTGTAATATTTGCCAAACATTAACATTAAACAACAACTTGTCAAGCAAAATTCCTGATCACATATGTAATTCTTAACATGTAAGACCTATATTGCAAATATGAAGATGAGTAACACGATTTTATTAAAATCTGAATGATTCACCCCTTTATTCAGGTGGTCTAAGGGCAGATGTTATACATTCATTTTATGATTACACATTTCTGTCCTGCAGGTAGTGGTCTGATCCATCATGAATATTTTTAGATGTGTAGCAATGGGTTAGATTGATAAATGTTTTATTGTGGGACACTGGGGTCAGCCATTCAGGTTTTGCCTTTAATTTGTACTAGCATGCTGAAGAATACAAACAAATGTTTATTTAGAAATTAATATAGCATAAATATATTGTTAAAATTGTTCAATTGTAAAACATTGCGTTTGTTAAGCGTTGAATGGGTGTGGAAACAAAACCAAAGTGTGTATGCTGTTAATGGGATTGAGTATTCAAACGTTTTCTGGAGCTTGAAGAACAAAGCTGCTCATGAATGTCCACAGCCTTAAATGTAAGCTAAATTAACTAATGAACTGTTTTACCCATATTAGGGCACACACTGTTTTCTTGTGTAACTTTCTTTCCTCCCCTCCTGGATATGGCTATATCAAGAATCTTTTGTTGTAGCTGACTATGCATAGAAAAGGACATTTTGTACTTTTTATTATTAGTATTGTATCCTGTGTCTGATTATTTGTAGATCATATGTATATATATATATATATATATATATATATATATATATATATATATATATATATATATATTTTTTTTTTTTTTTTTTTTTTATTAATTTGACCTTCTCTGTACAAGTAATGGTTTACTGAAAAATATGAAGTAAATGAAGATTTGACATTTATGTTAATGTTACTCATTGGTCATTTGTTGTGAAATGTATTGAGAGATGTTAAATAGACTTTACTTTTTTATTATGTGTCAAACATGTTACATTTAGGTAATTTTCATACAAAATATGGGGTGAAATCTACCCAAACAAACTAAGTGCAATTTGTTACCTCAATTATAAGTAGATTCTATATGTTGAACTTTTCCTGAAACGTGATTGTTAGTAAAGAAGACAAGAAGACGGACAGAGCGCAGAGTAGTGGCAGTTAAAAGTGGTCCGAAAATGAGAGGCGTCATTTTTTCTTTAAACTTCTTAAGAAGTCTGAGATATATTTTTCACAAGAACTGACAAATCACAAACAGCTAATCACGACGAGTCTTTAAATAGGCTGAGAGATGAATTTTCTTCATGATCGAGGTAAAGAGTTTTCCTCAGTTTATTTGTACTTCTGGGTGCATATGTAACGACCACCGTTTGGCCATCAAGCAGTCAGACACAAGGCTCGCTTTCCGCTGTTTACTCTGAAAAGATATAAAGATTTTATAGTGTGTTAATCTTCTCTTGTCTTAGACGGCTGCAGACCACACAAGCGTCCATCTCAGAGCTCTCACTCATCTGAGCTTACAGTATTACAGTATAACACAGCAATTTTTATAGTCCCAGAACAGGCACAAGATCATATAGTTTGTTAACATTATAAAAAATTTAGGTTAGCACTAGCTATTTTGCTACCATGGCTCAGTTATCTGAAGCACGTCTGAGCAGTAATTCGATAAAAACAGCATTTATAAGCACAACTACACTCTGAAAATTCACCACCTGCTCATATAATGTGTTAGAACAATGTTTTATAGAATTAATAACGAATTAAATTCAATTAAATTATGTACTAATGAGGAACTTCAGCAGCTACACACCGTCCATCTCAGAGCTCTCACTCATCTGACGGAGGGACGCAGCAGCAGAGGGGCGTAGTCTGCAGTGACGTCACAGCAAGAGAAGAAAAGCTCCCTAAAAATAATTGTAAGCTTTTTTTTAATAAAGACATAAATCACTATTTACATTTGTCCTGAACCCTTTTTACCAAAAATGGGGTCATTTTGGTGAAACTTAATATTTTATTAACTGTTTAATGTAACTCTGTTACACATAGACTAGTTTAATAAAATTCATACAACTACCTAAACCTAACAGATTTTCTATCCATGCACCAGAACAACTAAACAACATTTTCATCAATCGCCATGTCATTCAATACTGCGACGTCAGCACTCTAGTGCACATGCGAGATGCTGTGCTGATTCACAAACATACAGCACCAAACAACCGCAAACCAGAATATACGGCATTTCAATCACTGCTGTACTCGACAGCCAGCATCAGACTATGATCAATCAGCTTATGCTGCATTTAAACACTGTCTTTGAGGGGAAAACTTGATAGCTAAAACACTGATATATTCAAAACCATTGCAGAACATATAATGGCCTTCAGTTTCAGAAATCTTAAGCAAAAAGATTGAAAGTAAGTTCTATGCGGATCTGGACCTTTTCTGAGTGAAGAAGACAAGGAGACAGAGACACTGCAGAGTAGTGGAAGTAATAAGTGGACAGAAAGGAAAGCCAACGTTTCATCTTTAAATTTGAGGTGAAGCCCTTGAAATGCAAATATTTATATTTCGAAAAAAACGAACAAATCATGAATAACAATTCCTGACGAGCCTTTAGAAAGGCTGAGAATTGCCTAGTCTGGACGACGATGGTGAAGAGGCAAAACTCACTAAAAAGTGTATTTGTTTTCACCTAGGTGTACAGACTAATTTAAGAATAATAAATTCATCTACCTCCACGGAAAAGATTATTTTTTTATTAAAGGTAACAACAAAAAAGTTTTAATCAAACTCCATTCCATTCCATTAGATGACGTCCGTCCTCTTCTGCGCATGCGAGGTGCAATGCTGTATGCAGTGTATGCAGCATTTCAAACACGTGTATAGTGGAAAGCCAGCACCAAACCATTCAAAATCAGCAAATGTTGAGTTTAGAGCAAGCTTTTAACCAAAAACTTTGTGAAAATCTAAATCACAAGGCAATTTTTATTATTTTCTTTAAAGTCAAAAGTTTAAATACATTTCATTAGTATTTGGTACTATTGGCCTTAAACTGTATGACTTGGGTCAAATGTTTGGGATATCTTTCCACAAGCTTCTCACAATAGTTGGCAGGAATTTTTTTTTTTTTACCCATTCCTCCTGACAGAACTGGTGTAACTGAGCCATGTTTGTAGGCCGACTTGCTCGCACATGCCTTTTCAGCTTTGCCCATATATTTTCAATAGGATTGAGGATTTGTGATGGCCACTCCAAAACACTGACTTTGTTCTCCTTAAGCCACTTTGTAACCAGTCTGGCAGTATATCTCGGGTCATTGTCCATTTGGAAGACCCATTTGCGCCCAAGCTTTAACTTCCTGGCTGATGTCTTGAGATGTTGCTTCAGTATTTCCACATAATGTTCTTTTCTCATGATGCCATCTATTTTGTGATGTGCACCAGTCCTTCCTGCAGGAAAATAAACCTGCAACATGATGCTGCCACTCCCGTGTTTCACAGTTGAAATTGAAGGTGCTCTTCTCTTAACAATGGCTCCCCCTCCTGGCCTCAGTTTGTTTTGCACATGGCCCAAGCCACATGCGTCTGTGCTTCCCCTCTGTGCTCTGTCCTCCACCTATGAACAACACTTGAAGCTCATCTGAAGACTCAATAGGACTCTTTTTAAGTACTGTTTTCAGAATGTAGTTGAGAAGTCTGTTACCTAGCCTTAGTTGTGAGCCTAAGCATTGTACAGCTCTTCTGTGTTTTGGACCTTTGTTTTGTTCATGTTTCTGATGTATGGATCTGCCCTTCATCTACCTGCCTATCAGTGCTTTAACATACACCTGCCCTGATCATGAGAATGGTAAATACTTTAACACATCAACTCTGCACATGCAGCCTGCCTCAATAAGTTCATTTCACCTCTGTATTCGATAAGACTATGTTTCCAAGCCATGTTTCTAGTTTAGTCAGCCACCACTATACCATGAGCTGAGCAAGTCTTAAAGGTGCCACATTATTTAAAGTAGTGTAAAAACTATTCTTTAAGCATTCGGTTATAAAATCTCATTCTGAAGCATTGGATGAAGCATTGTATGAAAGTCTGGAAGGCTATGAATAAAACTACTAGATGTGCGAGATCTTATATTACGCTTGGCATAATAGTGTGGAGATATATTACAATATATTACAACTAAAATAAAGTTCACAAGAGCAGGCATGACAGCTAATGAAATATTCAGATTACCGTGGTCTTTTAGTGACTGGTGTTTTGGGGCTAAACCCTCTTTTGCGTGACTGTAAATACTGTGGAAAAATATATTGTTAGTTGAGGAGCAGTTAATATTTGTCTTACATGCAGTAAACCTGCATAAAACCAGAATTTTGGATGAAACTGCAATCTCGGTTAACGTGGGTTACCTTGATCAGCTTAGCTAGTACTTGATGAAGTTTACCTACATGATTTTGTGTCTTTAAACTGGGAGAGTCAGATATCTATCTTTGTCACTGTGTATCTAAAAACATCATTCATGAATGAAGACTGTAGGAACTTGGCATTATTTAGGCTGTATTTTTATTTAAATTATGATTTACTAACTGAGGAATAGGTGTTGCACTCCCTCTGGTAACGTTATTCAATTTAGGGTCATGGTGGCAATAGAGCACTTCCATCAGCTCTTGCTGGGGGATCCCCAGAACTCCCCACGTGAACTAGAACCCCTGGGTTGAGCCTTTATAGGAATCCCTTCCGAAGAAATTACCCTTGATTTTCTCAACCACAGGGCATGATCCTGCCTGAATGCAGTGGTGGGAAACAGGGAATGTCATAGAAGTGCCAGGCCAAACGGCAGTAAACCAAGAGACGACCCACTGCTGGACATCCTCTTTCTGTTTTGCAAATATGGGTGGAGCATACCCAAACTGGCACTCAAACTGGGACAGACCCATGGATGAATGTCATGAGGTGTAGTATGCGTTACTCTACCCACAACAGGCATTCTGATCAGGAAGAGGGGTTAGCGAGGGCCGGACACTGTAGGGAGTGCTCCAAGTCTTCATTGACCCTCTAGGTCTGGCCATTTGATTGGGGGTGGAAACCTGATGAGAGGCTTGCTTCCACCATGTCTATGGAGACATGAGACCATGGGCCAGAGAGGATGGATAACAGGTGAAGCAAACCTGCCAGTTCAGTTCCGGGATCCTTGTTGCAGGTACTTACCTTACAAGCTGCCACGTATGCCCATAAATCTTGGTCCAAGCATGGCCACCAGAACCTTAATGTACAGACCACCCCCAGGTGTGCTGTGAAGGGGAATAAGTGCCCCAACTGCAGCACCTAGTCTTTAATGGCAGCACAGCCAAACACAAGTGGCACCTCCCAAATCTGACTCATTCCGAGGGGCCTGCCATACTGTGGCTTCCACCCCAAACTGTATGGAACATGCTATGCGGGCCTTTGGGACTGTGGTTGCTGGCGGCTGTTCCTTAGGGGAGGCCTCCTACTGGCGGGAGAGAGAATCAGCATTGTTCCAACCAGACGTGTACAAAGATACAAAGTCAAATAGGGTGAAGAACAGTGCCCACCTGGCCTTTCCAAACCAGGAAGGGGTGACTGGCTCCATTGTGCCACCACTCCTCTATGGCCAGTTTGACAGCCAGCAACTCATGATCACCCACATGGTAACTGAGATGTCTTCTAATTCAAGTTCGCCTGGACATCTCCGGATTCCGAGGATACTAAAGACAGGGATTTTAGACTCGCAGGCTGAGAACCCATGCCTTGGAGCCTGGTGGACCAGCTCCAAGAAGGGGGGGGGGGAGCAACCCTGGCTAGTGCAGCACCAATAACATTCTCCGGTACCTCTGAGTTAAAGAAGGCATGTAAAATGCTATTGATGACAGATGTTATAAAAATCAGCTTTACAAAAATCCAGTCCAGACCCCTAGTGAACAAGCCAAGGGCAACAGTGGGGGGGACTCAAAAGGGGAACCCATCCTCCTCTGGTCGACACTGGATAGCAAGTCAATAACATCTAACAGCACTCTGCCAGCCTGACCTTCTGATCACCTACTGGTCTCATACTCACCTGTATGCCATCTCCAGCAATCAGTACACACTGTGTGAACACTTACTAGAGTCTCTAGGCATCTGACTCAGGGCCAGTGTTCAGTGTATCTGGGGTTGATTTTAGCTCTGCATTTCACACTGGCAATATTTTGGGGCGTATGCCAATGCGTAGATGAGGCAGAGGCCATGAGATGTTTCTCTCATCCAGGTAGTTGAGGCAGAGTGTCTTGGCTAGTCTTCTACCCTGGCAATTCAGTAACTGTGAAAAGAGAGAAGTAGTGTAAGGTACACACAGAAATAATCATATCTACAGGTGTTACTGGTTTGCTTTATAAATTTTTTTTTCACTGAAAAATCAACTACAAGCTTAATTATATTTGATTAATAATGTAACATCAGATACCAAGAACCCTGGTTCATTATTTTAGAATCTTGTATTTTTGAGATGCACTAGTGTATGCTACAATTCCCCTTAACGAATAACGTAGTATAAAATCTTTTAATTTGTGGTTTATTTTCAGGCTAATTTATGTCTGCATTGATTTGTTCTGTACCTCACTGGTGTGCATAAATCTGCTGAGTCCAATGGCTTCCATCTCCTGTCCCATTAGGATCAGTCTAAACTTCACCTTTCCCTGGGCTGAAAAAGAATAGACAGACATATGGTCTCATAAAGCCATGCAATTTACTCCTCAAAATATGAATCAGCACACTAACAGACTGATGAAACAGACTGAACACTTCAAGAAGCTCTTCTATCATCTGATGCATAAAGTGATTAGTGAGAACAGAGAAAGGAGCTTCCATAAAGGCTTTGGTTTGATATTTGATATCTGATAAATCAGAGAAAGACTTACATAGTTTATGTGCCCTCAGCGATGCAGAGCTGCTGAAGGGGAGCACGCTTAGGTAAAATGTTCCGAACATAAAACCTGTACTCCTGACGGAAGGCCCGAGACTACATCACCCACACGGAGAACAAAAGCCTGAAAACAGTCTACACTGCAACCGTATGGTGGTCCTAATTTGGATATAAAAAGACACTGTATGAGAACTCCTGGAAAAGTACTGCTGCAAGTAAAAGGGCTGATCATCCTGATCATCTGATGATCCAGGTCCAGATCTGCAGATCAGTTATACGTCAAATGCTTCCTTCTTTATATTAAGCCTTTCTTCAGTCAATCTGATCTATTCAGTTACTGAAAACATACAGTGAATTATAGGTACTTTGGAGTCTTTACTCACCCCCGCACCAGTGCTGAAGTACGTTGCAGTTCCAACTGTCTGGAACATCAGGAAGAACCTGATGTTCAAGGTTGCTAAAAATGGCTGATTTCATGATTCTGTGATGAAAACAACAAAACAACTGTGACCACTTCAAAAATACTACTACTACAGAAACTGTGAGCACTGTTATCTGTAGTTCAAGAACAGTGCCCACCTGGCCTGTCCAAACAAGGAAGGGGTGAACTGGCTCCATTGACCATTAAGGCTTTGGTTTGATATCACAGTGGATAAATCTGAGAAAGACTTACATAGTTTATGTGCCCTCAGTCTGATGCAGAGCTGCTGAAGGGGAGCACGCTTCAGTAAAATGTGGATATAAAAAAGAGACTGTATGAGAACTCCTCGAACAGTACTGCTGCAACTAAAAGGGCTGATCATCCTGATCATCTGATGATCCAGGTGCAGATCTGCAGATCAGTTATATGTCATATGCTTCCTTCTTTATATTAAGCCTTTCTTTTTTACGAAAGTATTCCAGCACAAATACTGCAAACACACACATCAACAGAGTTCAGACATTCATTTAAGTCTCCAACTGTCTGGAACATCTGGAAGAACCTCATTCTTGTTGTCACTGACCTTCATTTTCCCTCCTGAATGGAAAATATTTACTCCCATTCTGCTCTACCGCAGTCATCACAGGAACAACGCTCCACAATTTACACAGCCCAAGCCCAACTGTCTTTCTTTTCAGAGCCCTGACCAGACTAATGATGTCTCCAACGACCCAACACACAACTTTCACACATGCTCGCAGTGATGACTGTCATAGCGATGCTACATTACTTCTCGTTCTAATAACACACAACCTATTGCCCCAATCCAGAGAGAGTGGACACTTTAACTCTTTCTCACTAACACTCTCCACTTCTGGGGATGCCATCTCAACCTAGCTCAACAAAAAATAGAAATGAATAGAGACTGTGGGATGGCTTTTTTTCTTTACATAACGATGCAGTCAGGTGCAGAACTATTGAATTCTCCATTTTGAAAAGTGAGATATTCTTTCATTGTAGCATACATTGTCTGTAGCCACCTAGGCTACATGAAATTGGTTTAAGAAGTAGCTTAGCCTAGGCCTAATCAGAATGCTGCTCACTGACTCACTTTTCACATGTTGGTGAGTGGTGGCTTTACAAATATGCCTAGAATTATTGGATTTTCTTGTAAAGAAGCCCAAAGTTGTATTGGTATAAGATAGATAATAGAGAAAATCATATCATTTTAAGAGGTGTGATTTTCTTAAACTTCTGTCCATTGTTCCTAACCACCTACATACAAACTGGCTAACATTTTTCCAGGGCCAAAATATAGCCTAGGTCTAGCCTATTACTCACCCAACAAACTATAATAGCATAATAATGACATTACAAAACAGCTGCTGACTGTTTTTGTTGGGGGTTTTGAAAAGTGTTCTCACATTTAAGACTATTTAGTTCAGAATGAAAGACGTACTGAAGTACTAATGTACCAAACGTACTGAACGTACTAACCTAGGCTTATGTTCTCATCCAGTCAGTGTACACGTCTTTTGAATAGCCGCTAGTGGTAAGGACATTATTAGCTTATCTCACCTGCGTTTACAATAAAGACTAACGTGGCTGTAGAACATTAGCCAAAATGATTTTATTGACGTTTACTCATTTTATCAGATTTACCAGGGGGTTGGGTTGTTTTAGCCTACTCATTACATAGCCTCAGTTTTCTGAAAGCAGTCCAGCTTGCTGCAGGTTCTACTACATGTTCCCATCCACTGTGAATAGCACGGCCAGAACTGCCGTCGCCTCCTTCACTGTCATCAGCTACTGTTGTGTTTTCTCTCCATCTCAGAAGATCCTAATAGATTATGTCATGTTCATCCTTCATTGCACTGCACACTGGTGCAAAGAGAGAGGTGTGTCCAGCCCTGTGTCAGTAAAGAAAATAACCAATGGGAAACAAACACTTGCGCTGACTTTTTTGCTGAATGTATTATGCAGGCAGGAGCAACATGAAAGCGGTAATGCTGGGTAAAATAATCCATAAACACGGTAATAACTTTCACTGTTATGCCTATGAAATTTATATATCAGCTAAACTTAACGGGGACCACTGTTCTTTCCCACTCTGATTACAGGCTTTCTATTACTTTTATTGAGGTTGTCTGTTTAACTATTTCTGTTACAGGTCACTCACTAAACGTAAACCTTGTTTTAATCTTCATCTTTTTGCATGTGCTGAGGTGCCCTGTTTCTCCTGCTGTGCCCTGATGTTCGCTCAGCCTGGCTCTCCACTGCCCTGCTGTGTTACGGTTCTGCTCTGGAGTTCTGCAATGATCCACTCCTACCACACTCCATTGCTATACGTGCACATACTTAATCAGCATGGACTTTAACATTAACACTGAGCATATGTCCTGCACCTACTCATGCTTCATAACCTGTTCCTACATGAGCTATAGCCTTTCATTGTCTATCTGTCTACTTCTTTGTGTAATGTTGTTTGTTTGTTTTTGCTGTGCGGGTCGACCTAAGCAGGTGGGTTCCTCGGACTGAGTTTTGGTTTCTCCCAAGGTTTCTTCCTCTAAGTATCCGGGAGTTTCTCCTAGCCACTATCGCTACCACCTCCATTGGGGAGCTTCCTCATAAGAGGCGTGGTCCTGGGTCTCTGTAAAGTGCTTTGTGACCACATTTGTTGTGAAAGGCGCTATATAAATAAACATAGAATTGAATTAAATTAGTGGTCTCCTACTGACAACAAAAAGCTCATGATGACGATGCCTAGACCAGTGTTTGATGGTAATGATGAAGAGAGGAAATATTTGTATTGATTGTTGCTATGCTTCCTCCTCTACCTCCTTTTCTTCCTCTCTAATGAGGGCTGTGTATTTAAACAAGGCCATCCCCACAGACCACAGTTAAAGCCAACTCATTTCTGGTCTCATCAGTAATGAAGTCATTAGGTAAGTGTCAGAGAAGAAAGTGAACATTAGGTTGGTAGGAAAGACTATTTTAGCACCAATTGTATTTTTTTAATTCAGCTCTAGAAGAGGACATGCTATGCTGCACTAAATGAGGGCAGCATCCTTCCTCTCAAAGCAAGAACAATTGTCTTTAAAGACTCATTGAGTCACGTGGGTTCTATTGATGTGTTCTTGGCATCTGGTTTAAACTAAACTCAACTGCTGTGATAAAAATATCACAGATCTGCCGGCAGCTAAAGATTAATTGAGAGGGTATTTTCCTGAGGTTAAGTGCAAGGTCACTGTAACTGAGGTGCATTTCGAACCTATTCTCTAAATGAACTTATTTTATTATCCTCAACTTCTGTGCCCTCCACCATGATCCTCTGTGAGCTTCAGATACATTTAAAATGAAGTTCACGTTATTTTAATATGTACACGTAAATGAATGCTGCTCATTTTAATGGAGGTTTAAACTTTTAATTCTAGTGACTGATTAAAATTACTGCATAATTCAGTTGATTAGAAGCCATTAGGGAGCAAATTTGAATTAAAATAGGTTATTTTAGAGGAGCATGTTTCATGTCAGAGCACTCTGAATTACTTGATTTACATCAGACATTTGAAACAATTTCTGGTAAGTGGCTTTGGGGTCCTTTTTCATCAGGAAGAAGTGGGGTGGGTTAAGGCCATGTATAGATTATCAGGCACTCAACGCAATCACCAATAGGTCCCCGTTTCCTATGCCGTTGGTGCCTTCCGCTCTCGAGCAGCTGCGGGGAGCCCAAATATTCTTCACGTCGGCCCCGCTGTTGCGCCACCCCGATCCCCGTAAACCGTTTGTGGTCGAGGTGGATGCCTCCAACACCGGGGTGGGGGCGGTTCTCTCCCAAAGTCACGGGGAGAACGATAGACTCCATCCGGTGGCTTTCTACTCAAAGAAACTCACGGGGGCCGAACGGATTTATGGGGTAGGGGATAGGGAGCTCCTAGCAGTCAAAATGGCGCTCGGAGAGTGGTGTCATTGGTTAGAGGGTGCTGCCTACCCCTTCCTTGTATTAACGGATCACAAAAATCTAGAGTTTTGGAGAAATGCCAAGTGTCTGAACCCCCGGCAAGCTAGGTGGTCCCTGTTCTTTGCCAGGTTCAGATTTACGATCTCGTATCGTCCGGGCTCCCGCAATACCAAAGCGGATGCTCTCTCTTGTATTCACCAGTCTGTGGATGAGGGAGAGACCGCTCCAGCATCCATCCTGCCGTCGGGTGTCACCGTCACGGCAATTCAGTGGGACCTGGATACAGAGCTAGACGAGGCCCTCAAACGCACCACCGTGCCCCCATCATGCCCTGTGGACAAGGTCTACGTCCCGGGGGCTTTCCGGGAAAAGCTCATCGTTTGGGCTCATGCTTCTCCGACATCGGGTCATCCAGGTGAGGCCCGCACGTACTATCTGCTCTCTCCCAAATATTGGTGGATGAGGGCAGATATACATCGGGTAGTGGCATCATGCAGTGAGTGTGCTCAATGTAAGACCCCGAAGACGCTCCCGTCGGGGAAGCTCAAGCTCATGCATACCCGTTCCTGAACGTCCGTGGTCTCACCTGGCTGTCGACTTCATTACTGACCTGCCTAAGTCTGAGGGGCACACGGTGGTGATGACGGTAGTGGACCGTTTCTCAAGAGGGGTTAGGTTCATACCATTCTCTGAATTGCCCTCAGCAATGCAGACCGCTCAAGCCCTGGTAGACCACGTCCGCTGGAATTTCGGGATTCCGGAGGACATAGTATCTGACCGGGGGGCCCAGTTCACGTCTAAGGTATGGGGTGCCTTCTGTGAACACCTGGGGGTGAGTGTAAGCCTGTCCTCGGGTTATCACCCTCAGTCTAACGGCCAGTGCGAGCGCACTAACCAGGAGCTGGGGAAGTTCCTACGGCTGTACTGCCATGACTACCCCAGCGACTGGTCCCAGTATCTGGTCTGGGCTGAGATGGCCCAGAACTCACTAAGGTGCGCAACCACTGCTCGACCCCATACCAGTGTTACCTAGGCTACTAGCCTCTGCTGGCCCCCTGGACTGCCACGGAGACCCAAGTCCCAGCAGTGGATGCTTGGATGCAACACAGCAAAGCGGTCTGGACCGGAGCCCACCATCCAGACGTTCCGACTGGGAGTGGTTCGGTCCAGAGGAACGCTCCTGGGAACCGGCCGATCATGTCCTGGACCCTGCGTTGGTCCGGGAATTCCACGAAAGGTTCCCAAGTAAGCCGGCTCCCAGGCCTCGCGGACGTACCAGGAAGTCGCAAGCCCCCGTCCATGGGAGACCCTCGCGTCCGGAGAGATGGGACCCTCCACGGGAAGTTCAGAGACACTGGATTTGGTTCAGCGCCATCGGGGGGGGGTGTACTGTCACGCCCGCGCCGCCGCACCCGCCCCAAAGGCGGTCCCGGGCCGCGGCTCACAGGCGAAAATTATCTATATGTTAATGAACCATGCCATGTTTATTCAAAGGAAGGACTTTTATGTTGAAATGGACTTTCGGGTTGACCCCCGTCGCCATTTTGGTTTCTGGTTTTGTTTGTCATGTGACTGTTCATTGTTTGGTTAATGTGTTACACCTGTGGGCTGGTGTATTTAAGTAGGGCTAGGGCCAGCTGCTGGTTGCCGAGGATTACCCTTAGTGCACCACATGCGCCCAGGTTATTCAGTTTACGGTAGAGACTCAGTATTCACCAGTCTGGTCTGTAGAGTCCATCCTCGTACAGAGGACTCTCTCTCTACCTAGCTAGCTTAGCAGGGGAAGCTAACTAGCTAGGCTGCTCTTGCCTCAGGGTCCATTAGGGAGCTACTGCAGGTCTTTGGCGATCTTTCGCCAGGCTTCATAGGTTCAGGAAGCTGGGGTCCTGGAGCTCCGGGAGTGAGTGACTCTCCAGCTTGTTTCAGCAGTTAGCTCTCCTCACCGTCGGACCGGAACAGTCGTCTAGGTTTGGCGGCTGACTCGCGCTACTCTTTATGTCCTAGTTCTTAGTTTTCCCAAGCTCGGCTTGGAAGTTTGTTTCTGAGTAGCGGTATTGGCTCAGCCCTGGCAGCTAGCACAGCCCTAGTGCCTCACCAGCCCCAGGTGTGTTCTTTTGGTTTGCCCAGTATTGTTTGTCACGGTTTTGTTTAGTTATTCTTTATCCCTAGTAATTGGTGCTGCATTTCTGTTTTGTTTATGGTTTATTGTTGCCAATAAACTCCTCGCTTTGGTCCATCCCCTGCGAGTGTTCTCCTGTCATTGTCAGACCGAGTGGATCATTAGAGTAAGATGGCCATGTTTCTTTTTAATAAATGTTATTGATATTAATGTAATTATTAATCAATAAAGCAATGCTGACTGTGACTTTTAATAATATTCCTCAGAATAACTTTTGCTGTGCACACAAGCACTGCATTAACACAACAATTGGGTGAAATAAATACTAAATATTCAGATGACCGTGATCTTTTAGTGACTGGTGTTTTGGGGCTAAACCCTCTTTTGAGTGACTGTAAATACTGTGGAAAAATATACTGTTAGTTAAGGAGCAGTTAATATTGTCTTGCATACAGTAAACCTGCATAAAGCCAGAGTTTCAGATGAAACTGCAATCTCGGTTACGTGGGTTACCTTGATCAGCTTAGCTAGTACTTGATGAAGTGCACCTACATGATTTTGTGAGGAGTCTATAAACTGGGAGAGTCAGATATCTATCTTTGTCACTGTGTATCATTCATAAAAGAAGACTGTAGGAACTTAGCAATATTTAGGCTGTATTTTATTTAAATGATGATTTACTAACTGAGGAATAGGTGTTGCACTCCCTCTGGTAACGTTATTCAATTTAGGGTCATGGTGGCAATAGAGCACTTCCATCAGCTCCTGCTGGGGGATCCCCAGATCTTCCCATGTGAACTAGAACCTCTGGGTCTAGCCTTTATAGGAATCCCTTCCCAAGGAATGACCCTTGAAGTTCCCAACCGCAAGGCATGATCCAGCCGAAATCTGTGGTGGTAAACAGGTAATGTCATAGAAGTGCCAGGCCCACAGCAGGCATTCTGATCAGGAAGAGGGGCCTGGCCATTTGATTAGGGGTGGAAACCTGATAGGAGGCTTGCTTCCACCTTCAGTAACCTGCAGAAGACCCCCAAAACCATCTGGCAAATTGGGGTGCCCTGTCTGATAACACATCCCAAGCAAACCCATGGGCTCAGACATGCTTAAGTTATAGCATGGCTGTCTCCCTGGCCGACAGGAGTGTCGACAGAGCAATAAACTTGCTCGCCTTAGACAAGCAGTCAACCATGACCAAGCAGGCCACCAGAACCGGATAAGCAGGAACTTTAATAAACAGGCCACCCCCAGGTGTGCTGTGAAGGGGAAAAATTGCCCCAACTGCAGCACCTGGTCTTTAATGGCAGCACAGCCAATCACAAGTGCCACCTCCCAGATCTGACTTATTCCTTGGCTTCCACCCCAAACTGGATGGGAGATGCTATGCGGGTCTTGGGTACTGTGGTTGCTGGCGGCTGTTCCTTAGGGGAGGCCTCTTACTGGCAGGAGAGACCATCAGCATTGTTCCGCCCAGACCTGTACGAAGATACAAAGTCGAACAGGGTGAAGAACAGTGCCCAACTGGCCTTTCCAAACCAGGAAGGGGTGACTGGCTCCATTGTGCCACCACTCCTTTAAGGCCAGTATGACAGCCAGCAACAAATGATCACACACATGGTAACTGAGACGTCTTCTAATTCAAGTTCGCCTGGACATCTTCGTAGTCCGAGGAAACTAAAGACAGGGATTCTAGAATCGCAGGCTGAGAACCCATGCCTTGGAGCCCGGTGGACCAGCTCCAAGATGCGGGGGATCTGTTTAATGAGACCAGGAGCAACCAGAAAGCCCTGGCTGGTGCAGCATCAATAACATTCTCCGCTGCCTCTGAGTTAAAGAAGGCAGGTAAAATGCTATTGATGACAGATGTTATAAAAATCTGCTTTACAGAAATCCAGGTCCAGACCCCTAGTGAACAAGCCAAGGGCAACAGTGGCAAGGAAAAACTCCCTAAATGCATTAGGAAGAAACCTTGAGAGGAACCAAGACTCAAAAGGGGAACCCATCCTCCTCTTGTCGACACTGGATAGCAAGCCAATAACATCTAACAGCACTCTGCCAGCCTGGCCTTCTGATCACCTACTGGTCTCATACCTGTATGCCATCTTCAGCAATCAGCACACACTGTGTGAACACTTACTAGAGTCTCTAGCATCTGGCTCAGGGCCAGTGTTCAGTGTTTCTGGGGCTGATTTCAGCTCTATATTTTACACTGGCAATATTTTGGGGCGTATGCCAATGCGTAGATGAGGCCTACGCCATGAGATGTTTCTCTCATCCAGGTAGTTGAGGCCGAGTGTCTTGGCTAGTCTTCTACCCTGGCAATTCAGTAACTGTGAAAAGAGAGAAGTAGTGTAAGAGACACACAGAAATAATCATATCTACAGGTGTTACTGGTTTGCTTTATAAATATTATTTTTTTCATTGAAAAATCAACTACAAACTTAATTATATTTGATTAATAATGTAACATCAGATACCAAGAACCCTGGTTCACTATTTTAGAATCTTGTATTTTTGAGATGCACTAATGTGTGCTACAATTCCCCTTAACGAATAACATGTAGTATAAAATCTTTTAATTTGTGGTTTATTTTCAGGCTAATTTATGTCTGCATTGATTTGTTCTGTACCTCACTGGTGTTCATAAATCTGCTGAGTCCAATGGCTTCCATCTCCTGTCCCATTAGGATCAGTCTAAACTTCACCTTTCCCTGGGCTGAAAAAGAATAGACAGACATATGGTCTCATAAAGCCATGCAATTTACTCCCCAAAATATGAATCAGCACATTAACAGACTGATGAAACAGACTGAACACTTCAAGAAGCTCTTCTATCATCTGATGCATAAAGTGATTAGTGAGAACAGAGAAAGGAGCTTCCATAAAGGCTTTGGTTTGATATCACAGTGGATTCAGAGAAAGACTTACATAGTGTACATGCCCTCAGTCTGATGCAGAGCTGCTGAAGGGGAGCACGCTTCAGTAAAATGTTTCGAACATAATACCCGTACTCCTGCTTTTGGCTCTCTATCACAAGGCGCCGACGGAAGGCCCCAGACCACATCAGCCATACGGAGAAGAAAAGACTGAAAACAGCCAACACTGCAACCGTATGGTGGTCCTAATTTGGATATAAAAAGACACTGTATGAGAACTCCTGGAAAAGTACCGCTACAAGTAAAAGGGCTGATCATCCTGATCATCTGATGATCCAGTTCCAGATCTGCAGATCACCTATACGTCAAATGTTTCCTTCTTTATATTAAGCCATTCTTCAGTCAATCTGATCTATTCAGTTACTGAACATACAGTGAATTATAGGTACTTTGGAGTCTTTACTCACCCCCGCACCAGTGCTGAAGTACGTTGCAGTTCCGATTACAGAGACCATGAAGAGCAGAAAACCATACCAGAGGTTTTCATTAAAGTATTCCAGCACAAATACTGCAAACACACACATCAACAGAGTTCAGACATTCATTTAAACGACTGCATTCAAATCATCTGTAAAGTGGAGACTCCAACTGTCTGGAACATCCGGAAGAACCTCATTCTTGTTTTCACTGACCTTCATTTTCCCTCCTGAATGGAAAACTGCTGCTCTTCTTCATCTCCTTTATCAGGGCCTGCTCAGGACTTTCATGAAGTGCGTTTTCAAGGTTACTGAAAACGGCTGATTTCATGATTCTGTGATGAAAACAAAAAAACAACTTTGACCACAACAAAAACACTACTGCTGCAGAAACTGTGAGCACTGTGATCTTCTTATTGGAAAACCTGATGAGTTACCTGAACTCAAATTGTTTGATCAAGCCAACTGCAATTTAAGTTCAATAGCATTTCTTTTGTAACATTATTTAAGTTTAAATTACATCATGGACTGAACTGAACACAAACTAGGAACTGGTAAGTGTTATATGAAGGTAACTAAAGGAAGTGAGTTTTAATAACTCTGCTTATGTTGATATTATGTTTAATAATTTTCAACTGGATTGCAGAGGAGAACAATGAGAATCATAATCCAGCACAGTTTACTGATCTCTCTGCTCTACCAGCCCTAAACCCTAAACTAAACAAGGATAAACAAAATCCACCTTTGATTATTTTCATCACTAAAACCAAGCAGCTGCAGCACAAAACAGGCAACAGCTCACCACATAGGAGAAGGTAGTCTGGAGGAATGAATTTACAATGATGGTGAGGGAATGGGAGGCAGACCCAGTATGCAAATAGATGGTGCCAGAAGCCAATGGGAAAGGTGTGAGTTTTACTCATCGAGATTGTACAAAAACATAAGACACTCTCTAAAGGTCTCTAAAAGGGTGAAGAGTCTATGATGTTTACTGAACGGTAGGTTCAGGGTTCGTCAAATATGAAGGCACTTCTTCTGACAGCCGGGTCGTGTTTTTCTGCTGCTGAAAGAATTCGGTTCTGGTTCTGATTTGAACTGGTTTAAATGTGGATCTTACCTTTTGTAGGAGGTCGTCCGATCCGGGTAAACAGAGAGAGTCTATACGAGCGTCCTGCTCCTCCAACTTCTGACCATCAACTAGAGCAGCATGGACACGCGCGCCTTTGTGACGTCATAGACACTCTGGTAACTACGGAAACCGTAAACCGCAGCTTTCCATGAATTAGCTGAGAATAATGAAGACACTGAAGACCCCCTGAATCATCTGTGTAGGACTTAAACAGAATTGAAGAGGACACAATCCACACTTACCAAATACCCAGACCATAGGACATGTCCCGTTAAATTGTGTTGTTACAGGGTACAATTTTTACAGGTTTTCCCAAAACAACTTCCCTGTGTTTACAAATGACAGGAAAACTAAATTAGACTAAAAATGAAAATATTGAAAAGTGTAATTTATCACAAAAACTATAAATTGAATATATTAACATTTGTTTTTGACAGCTTTTAGATGACAATCTTAACAAAACTAATTTTAAAAATAATCTATATTGACAAAAAAACAGAATCTTCTTTCATTTTACAACATATCTTTAATTATGCTTAAATATACTTTTAATAATGCATATGAAAATATTTATCACTGTCAAACTCATAGAAAAACTGTTCATAATGTATGTAAAAATGCAAAGCACTGTCAAAAACATAAAAATACTTTTAATAATGCAATGGACGCTGATTGTTTTTGTTGGGGGGGTTTAAAAAGTGTTCTCACATTTGTGACTATTTAGTTCAGAATGAAAGATGTACTGAAGTACTAATGTACCAAACGTACTAAAGTACTAACCTACGCTTATTTTCTCATTCAGTCAGTGTACACAATGTCTTTGAAAAAGCCGCTAGTGGGAAGGACGTTATTAGCTTATCTCACCTGTGTTTACAATACAGACCAACGTGGCCATAAAACATTAGCCAATTTCAAGTCAAGTCAAGTCAAGTGGGTTTTATTGTCATTTCAACTACATACAGAGTACACAGTGAAACGAAACAACGTTCCTCCAGGACCATGGTGCAACATAGACAGTGCATACAAGACACAAGTGCAACACAAACAAACAAGTGCGAACAGACAACACAACACAGTACAGACCAGAGAATAATAAATAATGACGGTAGTGTGCAAATTGTGCAATGTGCAATAAATAGAGTCCAGTGAGGTAGTAAAGTTATCAGTGCAAATGCTTGTGCAAAAAATGCTTCCCATGTTATCTGGGGTAAAATGGTTGGAAAGAGAGAGAGAGAGGGAGAGTGTACATGTACCAGAAAGATATCAGTTCGGAAGTTGAGTTGTGTTGAGGAGTCTGATGGCTTGGGGGAAGAAGCTGTTGCAGAGTCTGGTCGTGTTGGACCGGATGCTGCGGTACCTTCTTCCTGATGGCAGGAGGGAGAACAGTCTCTTTGAAGGGTGGGTGAAGTCATCAACAATGCTGGTTGCTTTGCGGATGCAGCGGGTGGTGTAAATGTCCATGACGGAGGGGAGAGAGACTCCGATGATCTTCTCAGCTGTCCTCACAATGCGTTGGAGGGACTTGCGGTCAGAGGCTGTGCAGGTCCCAAACCAGGCAGTGATGCAGCTGCTTAGGATGCTCTCTATGGTTCCCCTATAGAAGAGGGTGAGGATGGGTGGAGGGAGACGGGCCTTTCTCAGCTTCCGGAGGAAGTAGAGACGCTGTTGGGCTTTCTTGGCTAAATTTTGTTTTATATTGAAGTTTACTCATTTTATCAGATTTACCAAGAGGTTGGTTTGTTTTAGTCTAATCTCTTACTGTAGCATTCCCCATTTCAATTATGGTTTGAGACTTGACTGATGGTTCATGAAGTATTTATTGTTTGAAACCTTTGCACAAAGTCAGCTGAGCAATGATTACAGTAAACCACCGTAAGAGCTGAAAGGAAATAAAGAATTCCATGTCTGCTTTGTTATTTAAACTTTCTCATATGATTAGCTTTAACCATATAACGTATGTAGGCCGATATAAACACGAACCAAAGCTCTAAAGGTACAGTACACCTACCTAAGTGTGTTGAAACTCATCCACAGTCCAACTGCATGTAAATGACCCAGTGCACAGTACCTTTACCAGCTTTAACAAAAAGGCTGACAAGTTTCAAATTACACACAACTATTACTGCATACTGCATATATCGACTATATATGAGTTATTTTAGTGATATACTTTCACTATACACACCTTGTGCCTCTTCAAAGGGGGGCTTAAAAAACAGTCCTTGAGCACTACATGTGCACTTGTACTGGAGATTTTGCTTCTTCTACTACCGTGAATCTACTTTCCACCAATAACTGTCAAAAGTCTTCAAAATAAAAGTCCATTATTTTAGGTTCCTGAAGTCTATGCAAGTCACACAAAGCTTATTAACAAAAAATAAAGAAATAAATAATAAAAATCTCTTGGGGTCATTTACAACGACTCTGTGACTGATTGGCATGACTGCTGTTTTGTTGCTTGATTTGTACTGATGTTTGTACACACATCCTGGATTTTGTTCCGACCTCTTTTTTGCAGATTCCGTACATATACCAACTGACCTGGTATCAACACGCTTACATCAGAGGGGTCACAACTTTGCGGCTTCCTTTTGCACCATACTTCTGCCAGCCGTGATCTTGTCAAAGTAAATGCGTGTTGCAAGACCTCATGATGGTACATCACCTAGTTCATCACTGATGTCAGCATGGGTTCTTTCATCAGCCCTAGAAGTCTGGAAGGCTCCTGGAGTCCTACCAAACATCCAAAAATATGATGAAAATCCTGTACTCTGACTCTCTGTGGTGTTATACACAAAGAAGTTTGTGGAGTGTTCTATTGAACATCTCACATTGGCTATTTCCCAGGTAGTGCGGCTCTTTTTAATACCACACCCCGGCAAAGCAACCGCACGATAACACACCATATTTATGAAACCATTCTCTGGTCAGAATACATCAGTCCTTATCATCACGTTTTCTCCTCCATCCTGTGAGGGTTCTAGTACAGTGAAATCAGTAGCAAGCACCTGCAAAGGTTCAGAGGCTTGGAGACTTCCCATCTGGAACTTTGCTTAACATGTTTTTACTTAACATGTACATCTTTGGCTATACAACACCTTTCACATATTTTACACCAATGTTCAATATCTCTGTGCATATTGGGCCAGTAGCAATGACGCCTCACCAAGGTACAGGTGCGTTCAACAACCTGGTGCCAATAATTATTATGGAGCTGCTTCAATATGGTGTCCTTCAACTGATCTGGAAGTAAAACTAGCTTTAATGGCCACATGTGTACATCCTCAGTTTTCCTATATAAAATAATCTCCATTTCCACCACACAGTTTCATTGTCTCACAAGTTCTTGTACCTCAGATGCTGTAAGTTGCTGGCGCTCCCCTTGATTAGGTCTTTCTCCTCTTCTACAGAATCCCAGGAATGATCCTATTACTGGGTCTGTCTTCTGAAGTACCTGCAGCTGAGACATAGAAAACTCAGGTAGTGTCTGCAAGGACAAGACCAAGGATAGCTCAGCATCAGGAAGTTGCTCTTTCTGTGCCATCCTTGCCTCCACTAGTATGGCTCTACCTATTGTGGTCAACTCCAGTATTTCTTCCGCTGATTCACTGCATACTACATGCTGCTTGGAAACAGGGCATCTGTGTTGCCATTCTGCGTTCCTGGGCGATAGACAATATCAAAGTCAAACATTCCCAACTGTGATTTCCGTGGTCCTGAAGGAACCTTGTTTCCTTTCACTGTGCACTCTGTATACAGTTAAAATGACAATAAAGCCTCTTGACTTGACTTGGCTTACCATTGAGCCTGTATCTAATAAACATTGTATATCTCCACCCAAATTCACACTCACCACTGGACTTTATCCCACCAACTAATCATAACTGAAAGGCCTCTTTACATTTGAGCCTATTTGTCCCCGTCCTGCCACTGCACAGCAGGGGAATTAGTTTCCCACTGACTCTGCTACTTGTGAGGGCACAATGTGTGGGTCCTCCCCCTCCATTACTTGTCTACTTGCCAAGTGCAAAATAAGTTCAGCAATCAAATTTATTCTGTGGATACATTTGGGAAACCCAAAAAAGAACAAAAACGTGACTCAGCCCCCCAGCGAAGGCTACTAAATCTCAACCAGCATGGGTTCTATGCATAAACCTCCCCACTCACTCAATCTACCCATACATGTCCCGACTTTCACTTGGTCACACTGATTTATAATGGTCTGGTGCTGGCTGTCCAGTACAGCAGTGTTTGATGTGCTGTATATTCTGGTTTGCGCATGTTTGGTGCTGTATGTTTGTGAATCAGCACAGCACCTCGCATGTGCAGTAGAGGGCGGACATCGCAGGATTGAATGACATGACGATTGTTTAAAATGTTTTGTTGTTCTCAAGCATGGAAAGAAAATCTGTCAGGTTTAGGTAGTTGTATGTATTTTATGTAACTTGTCTACACACCAAGGCTGACGAAAAACAGATTTTTCCTCTTCACCTCGATTGTGAAGAAAATTCATATCCTAGCCTATTTAAAGGCTCGACGGGATTGACTGTTTGTGGTTTGTCAGTTCTTTGGAAAAAATATATTTCTGCCTTCTGCGACTTCACAAACATTTTAAAGATAAAACGTTGTCTTTCTTTTCTGTCCACTTATTACTGCCACTACTCTGCGGGCTCTCCTCCTTGTTTTTTTCACTAACAATCGTCTTTCAGAAAAGGTTCAGATCTGCTGTGAACATACTTTAAATCTTTTTGCTTTTAGAGTTCTGAAACTGAAGGCAGTTAAGAGGCCTCACTTCTTTCACTGCTGACCACGGTATGCTATTTTTTGTGGAGAACTCTGCTGCCCAAGATCTTTGGTCCCCTAAAGTCTATTATGATCATATGTCCCTGGTTGCTATATGGAATTACCAAGAACCATTATATGTTCAGCAATGTTTTAGTGTTTTAGCTAACAAGTTTTTCCCTCAAAAACAGTGTTTAAAAACGTAGCAAATGCTGATTTATAATGGTCTTTGGTTCTGTAGGTTGGGGAGAAAGCATTGCACCTGTATCATTAAAGTTAAATTAAACAGTTAATAAAATTTTGAGTTTCACCAAAAGGACCCTATTTTTGGAAAAAGGGTTCAGGACCAATTTAAATAGTCATTTATGTCTTTATATAAAAAAAGAGGGTTGCAGTTTTTGGGAGCTTTTCTTCGCTTGCTGTGACGTCGCTGTGGACTGTGTCTCTGTTGCTGCCGTGCCTCCATCAGATGGGTGAGAGCTCTGGGATGGACGGTGGGTAGCTGCTGAGGTTCCTCATTAATACATAATTTAATTGAATTTCGTTATTGGTTCTTTACGACTTGTTCTGACGCATTGTATGAGCAGGTGGTTGATTTCTCTGAGTGTAGTTGAGCTTGTGAATGCTGCTTTTATCGAACTGCTGCTCGGACGTGTGCGTCGGCTGGCTGAGCCATGGTGGCAAGGTGGCTGGCCTGAACTTGTTCTCGGCAGCAAAGTCGAATTGTAGAAATGGATAGACCTCTCATTTCTGCTCATTTCGTTTATTTTAGATGTTCTGCTTGTGTGCTCTGCGGCCCTCTAAGACAAGAGAGAATTAACACACTACAAAATCTGTTCCCTCCAAAAATGTGCAGTGCATGTTGCTGCTGCTAGCCACGCAGCGGCAAGTGGGATTTTTTGTATTTGTTCTGCAGTTTGTTCATTGTGCAGAAAAAATGTTCAATTTTCTCTGTAGTTTTGGAATTTTTATGTGAACAAACTATACAATCTCGTGCCTGTTATGGTACTATGAAAATTGCTGTGTTAAAAGAAATACTGTAAGCTTAGATGAGTGAGAGCTCTGAGATGGACGCATGTGTGGTCTGCAGCCGTCTAAGACAAGAGAAGATTAACACACTATAAAATCTTTCAGATTTTCAGAATAAACAGAGTGGAAAGCGAGCCGTGTGTCTGACTGCTTGATGGCCAAACGGTGGTCGTTACACACCTCGCATGCGCAGTAGAGGACGGACGTCGCAGTATGAAATGAAATAGAGTTTGTTTAAAACTTACTTTTGTTCCTGTTACTTAAAAATCCTTTAGGTTGAGGGAGTTGAATGTGTTGTTCTTGAATTAGTCTTTACAAATAGGTGAAAACAAATACAGATTTGTGCCTCTTCGCAATCATCGTCGAGGCTAGGCAATTCTCAGCATATTTAAAGACTTGTGTGAAGGATATTCCTCTGCTTTCTAAAGCTTAACGACACGTGTAAAGGTGAAATTACAGTTCTGAGATTTTAACAAGTTCTAAATGCAACATATGCTGATCTGTAATGGTTTGGTGCTGGCTTTCCACTATACACGTGTTTTAAATGCCGCATACACTGGATTGTGCATCTTTGGTGCTGTAGGTTTGTGAATAAGCATTGAATCTTGCATGCACAGTAGAGGGCGGACGTTGCAGCCATTTTACCTGCAGTAAAAAAGAATACACTTTAAAACTAATTACATAGGATAAAGTTAACTTAAACTAGTTTTAGAACTATTACTGTCACTCTCAAGTGTATTTCTATGAAACGATTTTAAATTCAACAAAGCACCCTGTACAACAGTGACATTTTTTTTTTGGTTTTCAGCACAAAATTTCAGAATTGCAAATAAAACTACTATCAAACATCTGAGTTTCACATCCATACTAGATGAGCAGTTCAATATTCCCCGTACTTAATGTTTCCCGAGAGATCTGTACTATTAGGAGAGCACCGTTATTCTGTAGAATGCTATTGCATGTCCTACACTGCCGTCTCATGAGTACCTAACGCTGAAAGGGTGAAGCTTGAGGGGTTTTTCTTCTCGTTTGGTCAGAAGTGGCAAAACTGCTGTTTAAAGGACTTTGTAAAGTTAAGTGTGAACTGCACATGTCTTGCCTTCAAGTTGGCTGTTGTCACCATGAAACAGGGTATGGCCTGTTGAGAATGAAGTAATGTAAGTTCACACATTTCTGCCAAAAGTCATAATAAAAAGGTATGTGTGTGTAAAACATAATTATCAACAAGACACACACTGTCTAATTAGGTAAGATAGCTGACAGTTGCAGATTAAGATCATCGCCAACCAGCTCCATATATTCCCTGCTACAAAAACGAGCACAGAGCTCGGCAGCAGCAATTCCAGCACATTTCTGCACGCCATTACCCTGGTATAGAAATGTATAGCGCTGGTGGTCACCAAACACGATCATTTGGTTAAGGGGAATTTATTCAGTTGAATTATACTGGCTGACTGACTGAATTGAGTTGATCCAGTGAAATATGGAGACCTTTAGAGAGTGTCTTATGTTTTTGTACAACCTTGATGAGTAAAACTCACACCTTTCCCATTGGCTTCTGGCATCATCTATTTGCACAGTGGGCCTGCCCCCCATTCCCTCACCCTCATTGTAAATTCATTCCTCCACACTACCTTCTCCTATGTGGTGAGCTGTTGTTTTGTGCTGTTCATCCTTGTTCCTGCTGAAGTAAAGCTTTATAAACCTATTAGTTGTTCAGTAGTTTAGGATTGGTAGAGCAGAGAGATCAGTAAACTGTGCTGGATTACGATTCTCATTGTTCTCCCCTGCAATCCAGTTGAAAATATTAAAAAATAATATGAACATTAGCAGAGTAATTAAAACTCATTGAACTGAAATGGTTTAGGCAATTGGCTTCATCAAACAATTTGAGTTCAGGTAACTCATCAGGTTTTCCAATAAGAAGATCACAGTGCTCAGTTTCTGCAGTAGTAGTGTTTTTGAAGTGGTCATGGTTGTTTTTTGTTTTCATTACAGAATCATGAAATCATCATTTTCAGCTACCTCGAAAAAGCCCTTCATGAAAGACCTGAGCAGGCCCTAATAAAGAAGATGAAGCAGAGGAGCAGTTTAACATTCAGGAGGGAAAATGAAGGTCAGTGACCCCAAGAATGAGGTTCTTCCAGATGTTCCAGACAGTTGGAGACTCCACTTTACAGATGATTTAAATGCAGTCGTTTAAATGAATGTCTGAACTCTGCTGATGTGTGTGTTTGCAGTATTTCTGCTGTTTATGGTTTATTTCTGCACTGGTGCGGGGGTGAGTAAAGACTCCAAAGTACCTATAATTCACTGTATGTTCAGTAACTGATTGATCAGATTGACAGATTAAACGTTTAATATAAAGAAGGAAGCATTTGATGTATAACTGATCTGCAGATCTGGAAATGGATCGTGAGACAATCAGGATGACCAGCCCTTTTTCTTGCAGTGGTACTTTCCCAGGAGTTCTCATACAGTCTCTTTTTATATCCAAATTAGGACCACCATACGGTTGCAGCGTAGACTGTTTTCAGGCTTTTGTTCTCCGTGTGGGTGATGTAGTCTCGGGCCTTCCGTCAGGAGTACGGGTTTTATGTTCGGAACGTTTTACCTAAGCGTGCTCCCCTTCAGCAGCTCTCCATCACTGAGGGCACATACACTATGTAAGTCTTTCTCTGATTTATCAGATATCAAATATCAAACCAAAGCTTCAATAAAAGCTCCTTTCTCTGTTCTCACTAATCACTTCATGCATCAGATGATAGAAGAGCTTCTTGAAGTGTTCAGTCTGTTTCATCAGTCTGTTAATGTGCTGATTCATATTAGCTTTAATATGTCTGTCTATTCTGACTGATCCTAATAGGAAAGGAGATGGACGCCATTTGACTCAGCAGTGAGGTACAGAAGGGGAATTGTAGCACACACTAGTGCATCTCAAAAATACAAGATTCTAAAATAGTGAACCAGGGTTCTTGGTATCTGATGTTACATTTTTAATAAAATATAATTAAGTTTGTAGTTGATTTTTTCCAATGAAAGCAAATCAGTAACAACTGTAGATATGATTATTTCTGTGTGTATCTTACACTACTTCTCTTTTTTTCACAGTTACTGAATTTCCAGGCTAGAAGACTAGCTAAGACACCCGGCCTGGATGAGAGAAACATCGCATGGCGTAGGCCTCATCTACGCATTGGCATACACCCCAAAATATTGCCAGTGTGAAATGCAGAGCTGAAATCAGCCCCAGAAACACTGAACACTGGCCCTGAGCCAGATGCCTAGAGACTCCAGTAAGTGTTCACACAGTGTGTGCTGATTGCTGGAGATGGCATACAGGTGAGTATGAGACCAGTAGGTGAGTTTGAGACCAGTAGGTGATCAGAAGGTCAGGCTGGCAGAGTGCTGTTAGATGTTATTGGCTTGCTATCTAGTGTCGACTAGAGGAGGATGGGTTCTCCTTTTGAGTCTTGGTTCCTCTCAAGGTTTCTTCCTAATGCATTTAGGGAGTTTTTCCTTGCCACTGTCGCCCTTGGCTTGCTCACTAGGTGTCTGGACCTGGATTTCTGTAAAGCTGATTTTTATACCATCTGTCATCAATAGCATTTTACATGCCTTCTTTAACTCCGAGGCAGGTATTATATTCGGAACATTTTACTGAAGCGTGCTCCCTTTCAGCAGCTCTGCATCAGACTGAGGGCACATAAACTATGTAAGTCTTTCTCGGATTTCTCCACTGTGATATCAAACAAAAGCCTTTATGGTCAATGGAGCCAGTTCACCCCTTCCTGGTTTGGACAGGCCAGGTGGGCACTGTTCTTGAACTACAGATCACAGTGCTCATACTTTCTGCAGTAGTAGTATTTTTGAAGTGGTCATAGTTGTTTTTTTGTTTTCATCACAGAATCATGAAATCAGCTGTTTTCAGCAACCATGCAAACGCCACTCCTAAAAGTCCTGAGCAGGCCCTTATAAAGAAGATGAAGCAGATCAGTCGGTTTCCATTCAGAAGGGAAAATGAAGGTAAGTGACAACAAGAATGAGGTTCTTCCAGATGTTCCAGACAGCTGGAGACTCCACTTTACAGATGATTTGAATGCAGTCGTTTAAATGAATGTCTGAACTCTGCTGATGTGTGTGTTTGCAGTATTTGTGCTGGAATACTTTCATAAAAATCTCTGGTGTGGTTTTCTGCTCTTCATGGTCTCTGTAATCGGAACTGCAACGTACTTCAGAACTGGTGTAGGGGTGAGTAAAGACTCCAAAGTGCCTATAATTCACTGTATGTTCAGTAACTGAATAGATCAGATTGACTGAAGAAAGGCTTAATATAAAGAAGAAAGCATTTGACGTATAACTGATCTGCAGATCTGGACCTGGATCATCAGATGATCAGGATGACCAGCCCTTTTACTTGTAGCGGTACTTTTCCAGGAGTTCTCATACAGTATCTTTTTTTATATCCAAATTAGTACCACCATGCGGTTGCAGTGTTGGCTGTTTTCAGTCTTTTCTTCTCCGTCTGGGTGATGTGGTCTGGGGCCTTCCCTCGGCGCCTTGTGATAGAGAGCCAAAAGCAGGAGTACAGGTATTATGTTCGGAACATTTTACTGAAGCGTGCTCCCCTTCAGCAGCTCTGCATCAGACTGAGGGCACATAAACTACTTAAGATTTATCCACTGTGCAAAAAGATGAAGATGATGAGCAGTTTTTAATTCTGGAGGGAAAATGAAGGTCAGTGACAACAAGAATGAGGTTCTTCCAGATGTTCCAGACAGCTGGAGACTCCACTTTACAGATGATTTGAATGCAGTCGTTGAAATGAATGTCTGAACTCTGCTGATGTGTGTGTTTGCAGTATTTGTGCTGGAGGGCACATAAACTACTTAAGTCTTTCTAAGATTTATCCACTGTGCAAAAAGATGAAGATGATGAGCAGTTTTTAATTCCGGACAGCTGGAGACTCCACTTTACAGATGATTTGAATGCAGTCGTTGAAATGAATGATTTATCCACTGTGATATCAAACCAAAGCCTTTATGGTCAATGGAGCCAGTTCACCCCTTCCTGGTTTGGAAAGGCCAGGTGGGCACTGTTCTTGAAGTACAGATCACAGTGCATACAGTTTCTTTTTTTTATATCCAAATTAGGACCACCATGCGGTTGCAGTGTTGGCTGTTTTCAGTCTTTTCTTCTCCGTCTGGGTGATGTGGTCTGGTGCCTTCCCTCGGCGCCTTGTGATAGACAGCCAAAAGCAGGAGTACGGGTATTATGTTCGGAACATTTTACTGAAGCGTGCTCCCCTTCAGCAGCTCTGCATCAGACTGAGGGCACATACACTATGTAAGTCTTTCTAAGATTTATCCACTGTGCAAGAAGATGAAGATGATGAGCAGTTTTTAATTCCGGAGGGAAAATGAAGGTCAGTGACAACAAGAATGAGGTTCTTCCAGATGTTCCAGACAGCTGGAGACTCCACTTTACAGATGATTTGAATGCAGTCGTTTAAATGAATGTCTGAACTCTGCTGATGTGTGTGTTTGCAGTATTTGTGCTGGAATACTTTCATAAAAATCTCTGGTATGGTTTTCTGCTGTTTATGGTTTACTTCAGCACTGGTGCTGGGGTGAGTAAAGACTCCAAAGTACCTATAATTCTCTGTATGTTCAGTAACTGAATAGATCAGATTGAATGAAGAAAGGCTTAATATAAAGAAGGAAGCATTTGACGTATAACTGATCTGCAGATCTGGAACTGGATCATCAGATGATCAGGATGACCAGCCCTTTTACTTGCAGCAGTACTTTTCCAGGAGTTCTCATACAGTCTCTTTTTTTTATATCCAAATTAGGACCACCATACGGTTGCAGTGTTGGCTGTTTTCAGTCTTTTGTTCTCCGTATGGCTGATGTGGTCTGGTTCCTTCCTTCGGCGCCTTGTAATAGACAGCCAAAAGCAGGAGTATGGGTATTATGTTTGGAACATTTTACTGAAGAGTGCTCCCCTTCAGCAGCTCTGCATCAGACTGAGGGCACATAAACTATGTAAGTCTTTCTCAGATTTCTCCACTGTGATATCAAACCAAAGCCTTTATGGTCAATGGAGCCAGTTCACCCCTTCCTTGTTTGGACAGGCCAGGTGGGCACTGTTCTTGAAGTACAGATCACAGTGCTCACAGTTTCTGCAGTAGTAGTATTTTGGTAGTGGTCATAGTTGTTTTTTGTTTTCATCACAGAATCATGAAATCAGCCATTTTCAGCAACCGTGAAAACGCCACTCCTAAAAGTCCTGAGCAGGCCCTTATAAAGAAGATGATGCAGATCAGTCGGTTTCCATTCAGGAGGGAAAATGAAGGTCAGTGACAACAAGAATGAGGTTCTTCCAGATGTTCCAGACAGCTGGAGACTCCACTTTACAGATGGTTTGAATGCAGTCGTTTAAATGAATGTCTGAACTCTGCTGATGTGTGTGTTTGCAGTATTTGTGCTGGAATACTTTCATAAAAATCTCTGGTGTGGTTTTCTGCTCTTCATGGTCTCTGTAATCGGAACTGCAACGTACTTCAGAACTGGTGTAGGGGTGAGTAAAGACTCCAAAGTACCTATAATTCACTGTATGTTCAGTAACTGAATAGATCAGATTGACTGAAGAAAGGCTTAATATAAAGAAGGAAGCATTTGACGTATAACTGATCTGCAGATCTGGACCTGGATCATCAGATGATCAGGATGACCAGCCCTTTTACTTGCAGCAGTACTTTTCCAGGAGTTCTCATACAGTCCCTTTTTTTATATCCAAATTAGTACCACCATGCGGTTGCAGTGTTGGCTGTTTTCAGTCTTTTGTTCTCCGTATGGCTGATGTGGTCTGGGGCCTTCCCTCGGCGCCTTGTGGTAGACAGCCAAAAGCAGGAGTACAGGTATTATGTTCGGAACATTTTACTGAAGCGTGCTCCCCTTCAGCAGCTCTGCATCAGACTCAGGGCACATAAACTACATAAGTCTTTCTAAGATTTATCCACTGTGCAAAAAGATGAAGATGATGAGCAGTTTTTAATTCCGGAGGGAAAATGAAGGTCAGTGACAACAAGAATGAGGTTCTTCCAGATGTTCCAGACAGTTGGAGACTCCACTTTACAGATGATTTGAATGCAGTCGTTTAAATGAATGTCTGAACTCTGCTGATGTGTGTGTTTGCAGTATTTGTGCTGGAATACTTTCATGAAAACCTGATATGGTTTTCTGCTGTTCATGGTTTACTTCAGCACTGGTGCTGGGGTGAGTAAAGACTCCGAAGTACCTATAATTCACTGTATGTTCAGTAACTGAATAGATCAGATTGACTAAAGAAAGGTTAAATATAAAGAAGGAAGCATTTGACGTAAAATTAATCTGCAGATCTGGAACTGGATCATCAGATGATCAGGATGACCAGCCCTTTTACTTGCAGCAGTACTTTTCCAGGAGTTCTCATACAGTCCCTTTTTTATATCCAAATTAGGACCACCATACGGTTGCAGTGTTGGCTGTTTTCAGTCTTTTGTTCTCCGTATGGCTGATGTGGTCTGGTGCCTTCCCTCTGCGCCTTGTAATAGACAGCCAAAAGCTGGAGTATGGGTATTATGTTCGGAACATTTTACTGAAGCGTGCTCCCCTTCAGCAGCTCTGCATCAGACTGAGGGCACATAAACTACTTAAGTCTCTCTAAGATTTATCCACTGTGATATCAAACCAAAGCCTTTATGGTCAATGGAGCCAGTTCACCCCTTCCTGGTTCGGAAAGGCCAGGTGGGCACTGTTCTTGAAGTACAGATCACAGTGCTCACAGTTTCTGCAGTAGTAGTATTTTGGTAGTGGTCATAGTTGTTTTTTGTTTTCATCACAGAATCATGAAATCAGCCATTTTCAGCAACCGTGAAAACGCCACTCCTAAAAGTCCTGAGCAGGCCCTTATAAAGAAGATGAAGCAGATCAGTCGGTTTCCATTCAGGAGGGAAAATGAAGGTCAGTGACAACAAGAATGAGGTTCTTCCAGATGTTCCAGACAGCTGGAGACTCCACTTTACAGATGGTTTGAATGCAGTCGTTTAAATGAATGTCTGAACTCTGCTGATGTGTGTGTTTGCAGTATTTGTGCTGGAATACTTTCATAAAAATCTCTGGTGTGGTTTTCTGCTCTTCATGGTCTCTGTAATCGGAACTGCAACGTACTTCAGAACTGGTGTAGGGGTGAGTAAAGACTCCAAAGTACCTATAATTCACTGTATGTTCAGTAACTGAATAGATCAGATTGACTGAAGAAAGGCTTAATATAAAGAAGGAAGCATTTGACGTATAACTGATCTGCAGATCTGGACCTGGATCATCAGATGATCAGGATGACCCGCCCTTTTACTTGTAGCGGTACTTTTCCAGGAGTTCTCATACAGTCCCTTTTTTTATATCCAAATTAGGACCACCATGCGGTTGCAGTGTTGGCTGTTTTCAGTCTTTTCTTCTCCGTCTGGGTGATGTGGTCTGGGGCATTCCCTCGGCGCCTTGTGGTAGACAGCCAAAAGCAGGAGTACAGGTATTATGTTCGGAACATTTTACTGAAGCGTGCTCCCCTTCAGCAGCTCTGCATCAGACTGAGGGCACATAAACTACTTAAGATTTATCCACTGTGCAAAAAGATAAAGATGATGAGCAGTTTTTAATTCTGGAGGGAAAATGAAGGTCAGTGACAACAAGAATGAGGTTCTTCCAGATGTTCCAGACAGCTGGAGACTCCACTTTACAGATGATTTGAATGCAGTCGTTTAAATGAATGTCTGAACTCTGCTGATGTGTGTGTTTGCAGTATTTGTGCTGGAGGGTACATAAACTACTTAAGTTTTTCTAAGATTTATCCACTGTGCAAAAAGATGAAGATGATGAGCAGTTTTTAATTCCGGACAGCTGGAGACTCCACTTTACAGATGATTTGAATGCAGTCGTTGAAATGAATGATTTATCCACTGTGATATCAAACCAAAGCCTTTATGGTCAATGGAGCCAGTTCACCCCTTCCTGGTTTGGAAAGGCCAGGTGGGCACTGTTCTTGAAGTACAGATCACAGTGCATACAGTTTCTTTTTTTTATATCCAAATTAGGACCACCATGCGGTTGCAGTGTTGGCTGTTTTCAGTCTTTTCTTCTCCGTCTGGGTGATGTGGTCTGGTGCCTTCCCTCGGCGCCTTGTGATAGACAGCCAAAAGCAGGAGTACGGGTATTATGTTCGGAACATTTTACTGAAGCGTGCTCCCCTTCAGCAGCTCTGCATCAGACTGAGGGCACATACACTATGTAAGTCTTTCTAAGATTTATCCACTGTGCAAGAAGATGAAGATGATGAGCAGTTTTTAATTCCGGAGGGAAAATGAAGGTCAGTGACAACAAGAATGAGGTTCTTCCAGATGTTCCAGACAGCTGGAGACTCCACTTTACAGATGGTTTGAATGCAGTCGTTTAAATGAATGTCTGAACTCTGCTGATGTGTGTGTTTGCAGTATTTGTGCTGGAATACTTTCATAAAAATCTCTGGTATGGTTTTCTGCTGTTTATGGTTTACTTCAGCACTGGTGCTGGGGTGAGTAAAGACTCCAAAGTACCTATAATTCTCTGTATGTTCAGTAACTGAATAGATCAGATTGAATGAAGAAAGGTTTAATATAAAGAAGGAAGCATTTGACGTATAACTGATCTGCAGATCTGGAACTGGATCATCAGATGATCAGGATGATCAGCCCTTTTACTTGCAGCAGTACTTTTCCAGGAGTTCTCATACAGTCTCTTTTTTTATATCCAAATTAGGACCACCATACGGTTGCAGTGTTGGCTGTTTTCAGTCTTTTGTTCTCCGTATGGCTGATGTGGTCTGGTTCCTTCCTTCGGCGCCTTGTGATAGACAGCCAAAAGCAGGAGTACGGGTATTATGTTCGGAACATTTTACTGAAGCGTGCTCCGCTTCAGCAGCTCTGCTTAAGACTGAGGGCACATAAACTACTTAAGTCTCTCTAAGATTTATCCACTGTGATATCAAACCAAGCCTTTATGGTCAACGGAGCCAGTTCACCCCTTCCTGTTTGGAAAGGCCAGGTGGGCACTGTTCTTGAAGTACAGTTCACAGTGCTCACAGTTTCTGCAGTAGTAGTATTTTTGTAGTGGTCATAGTTGTTTTTTGTTTTCATCACAGAATCATGAAATCAGCCGTTTTCACAACCGTGAAAACGCCACTCCTAAAAGTCCTGAGCAGGCCCTTATAAAGAAGATGATGCAGATCAGTCGGTTTCCATTCAGGAGGGAAAATGAAGGTCAGTGACAACAAGAATGAGGTTCTTCCAGATGTTCCAGACAGTTGGAGACTCCACTTTACAGATGATTTGAATGCAGTCGTTTAAATGAATGTCTGAACTCTGCTGATGTGTGTGTTTGCAGTATTTGTGCTGGAATACTTTCATGAAAACCTGATATGGTTTTCTGCTGTTCATGGTTTACTTCAGCACTGGTGCTGGGGTGAGTAAAGACTCCGAAGTACCTATAATTCACTGTATGTTCAGTAACTGAATAGATCAGATTGACTGAAGAAAGGTTAAATATAAAGAAGGAAGCATTTGACATAAAATTAATCTGCAGATCTGGAACTGGATCATCAGATGATCAGGATGACCAGCCCTTTTACTTGCAGCAGTACTTTTCCAGGAGTTCTCATATAGTATCTATTTTATATTCAAATTAGGACCACCATACGGTTGCAGTGTTGGCTGTTTTCTGTCTTTTCTTCTCCGTATGGCTGATGTGGTCTGGAGCCTTCTGTCGGCATCTTGTAATAAGACAGCCAAAAGCAGGAGTACGGGTATTTTCTTCGGAACATTTTACTGAAGAGTGCTCCCCTTCAGCAGCTCTGCTTCAGACTGAGGGTACATAAACTATGTAAGTCTTTCTCAGATTTATCCACTGTGATATCAAACCAAAGCCTTTATGGTCAATGGAGCCAGTTCACCCCTTCCTGGTTTGGACAGGCCAGGTGGGCACTGTTCTTGAAGTACAGATCACAGTGCTCACAGTTTCTGCAGTAGTAGTATTTTTGTAGTGGTCATAGTTGTGTTTTTGTTTTCATCACAGAATCATGAAATCAGCCATTTTTAGCAACCTTGAAAACGCCCTTCATGAAAGTCCTGAGCAGGCCCTGATTAAGAAGATGAAGATGTTTCTCTCATCCAGGTAGTTGAAGCGGAGTGTCTGGGCTAGTCTCCTACCCTGGCAATTCAGTAACTGTGAAAAGAAAGTAGTGTAAGATACACACATATCTACAGGTGTTACTGGTTTGCTTTAAAAAAAAATAATTTTCATTGAAAAATCAACTACAAACTTAATTATACTTTAATTTTTATATTGAATAAAAATGTTTATTATGTAACATCAAATACCAAAAACCCTGGGTCACCATTTTAGAATCTTCCATTTTTCAGATGCACTAGTGTGTGCTACAATTCCCATTAATAAATAACAATATAAGTATAAGTAAATAACATAGTATAAAATGTAATAATAAAATTCAATTAAATAATAATTTAATTTGTGGTTCATATTCAGGCTAATTTATGCAGACTGCATTGATTTGTTCTTTACCTCACTGGTGTTCATAAATCTGCTGAGTCCAATAGCGTCCATCTCCTTTCTCATTAGGGTCAGTCTAAACTTGACCTTTCACTGGGCTGAAAAAGAATAGTATAGTATATAGAATATACAAGAGTAGTAATACTATTACTGCTAAAACCAAACAGCTGCAGTACAAAACAGACAACAGCTCACCACAAAGGGGAAGGCAGTCTGGTGGACTGAATTTACAATGATGGTGAGGGAATAGGGGGCAGGCCCAGTATGCAAATAGATGGCCAGAAGCCAATGGGAAAGGTGTGTGTTTTACTTATCAAGATTGTACAAAAACATAAGACACTCTCTCCATAGGGTCTCCATTTTTCACTGGAACAATGCAGTCAGTCAGCCAGTATATCTCTCAGTATAAAGTTATGTTTTTGTTTTTTATTTTTTACAAATGTGCCAAGAGTAATTTGCAGAAGCATTTCCTGTTATTAAAATGCACCTCATTACAGTCTCAAAGTATTAAGAAAATAAGGGATGCATGAGTCTGTTGCCTCATGGAGTACCTTGGAGAACACCAAAAAGACCTCTTCCATGACTGCTAGGTATGTTATCAAATTATTAATCAACTTGAGGTATTCACAGGGTTACACATATGATTGCCCTTAACGTAAACTATTGTTTAATTTTTATATCAATTACAGAACTGTAACATCAGGGTATTCCCTGCCCTTTACTTAATTGTATGTTTATTGTTATTTAAACACACATTGTTTGGTATCTTTCTAGTGTAATATTTGCCAAACATTAACATTAAACAACAACTTGTCAAGCAAAATTCCTGTACATATATGTAATTCTTAACATGTAAGACCTATATTGCAAATATGAAGATGAGTAACACGATTTTATTAAAATCTGAATGGTTCACCCCTTTATTCAGGTGGTCTAAGGGCAGATGTTATACATTCATTTTATGATTACACATTTCTGTCCTGCAGGTAGTGGTCTGATCCATCATGAATATTTTTAGATGTGTAGCAATGGGTTAGATTGATAAATGTTTTATTGTGGGACACTGGGGTCAGCCATTCAGGTTTTGCCTTTAATTTGTACTAGCATGCTGAAGAATACAAACAAATGTTTATTTAGAAATTAATATAGCATAAATATATTGTTAAAATTGTTCAATTGTAAAACATTGCGTTTGTTAAGCGTTGAATGGGTGTGGAAACAAAACCAAAGTGTGTATGCTGTTAATGGGATTGAGTATTCAAACGTTTTCTGGAGCTTGAAGAACAAAGCTGCTCATGAATGTCCACAGCCTTAAATGTAAGCTAAATTAACTAATGAACTGTTTTATCCATATTAGGACACACACTGTTTTCTTGTGTAACTTTTTTTCTCCCCTCCTGGATATGGCTATATCAAGAATCTTTTGTTGTAGCTGACTATGCATAGAAAAGGACATTTTGTACTTTTTATTATTAGTATTGTATCCTGTGTCTGATTATTTGTAGATCATATGTGTGTATATATATTTTCTTTTTTAAATATTAATTTGACCTTCTCTGTACAAGTAATGGTTTACTGAAAAATATGAAGTAAATGAAGATTTGACATTTATGTTAATGTTACTCACTTATTATGGTCATTTGTTGTGAAATGTATTGAGAAATGTTAAATAGACTTTACTTTTTTATTATAATGTGTCAAACATGTTACATTTAGGTCATTTTCATACAAAATATGGGGTGAAATCTACCCAAACAAACTAAGTGCAATTTGTTACCTCAATTATAAGTAGATTCTATATGTTGAAGTTTTCCTGAAACGTGATTGTTAGTAAAGAAGACAAGGAGACGGACAGAGCGCAGAGTAGTGGCAGTTAAAAGTGGTCCGAAAATGAGAGGCGTCATTTTTTCTTTAAACTTCTTAAGAAGTCTGAGATATATTTTTCACAAGAACTGACAAATCACAAACAGCTAATCACGACGAGCCTTTAAACAGGCTGAGAGATGAATTTTCTTCATGATCGAGGTGAAGAGGAAAAATCAGTTTATTTGTACTTCTGGGTGCATATGTAACGACCACCGTTTGGCCATCAAGCAGTCAGACACAAGGCTCGCTTTCCGCTGTTTATTCTGAAAATATATAAAGATTTTATAGTGTGTTCATCTTCTCTTGTCTTAGACGGCTGCAGACCACACAAGCGTCCATCTCAGAGCTCTCACTCATCTGAGCTTACAGTATTTCTTTTAACACAGCAATTTTCATAGTCCCAGAACAGGCACGAGATCATATAGTTTGTTCACATTATAAAAAACCCAAAACTACAGAGAAAAGTGATTATTTTCTTATTGCACAAAAGAACAAACTGCAGAACTAATAAACCCTCTTAGTGCTGCGTGGCTAGCAGCAGCAACATGCACTGCGCATTTCTGGAGGGGACAGATTAGGGAGCACATACCTGAGACAGATTTTATAGTGTTCATCTTCTCTTGTCTTACACGGCTGCAGAGCACACAAGCTGAACATCTAAAAAAATGAAATGAGAGGTTTATTTATTTTCATAATCCGACTTTGCTGTCGAGAGGAAGTTTAGGCTAGCACTAGCTATTTTGCTACCATGGCTCAGTTAGCTGAAGCACATGTCTGAGCAGTAATTCGATAAAAACAGCATTTATAAGCACAACTACACTCTGAAAATTCACCACCTGCTCATATAATGTGTTAGAACAATGTTTTATAGAATTAATAACGAATTAAATTCAATTAAATTATGTACTAATGAGGAACTTCAGCAGCTACACACCGTCCATCTCAGAGCTCTCACTCATCTGACGGAGGGACGCAGCAGCAGAGGGGCGTAGTCTGCAGTGACGTCACAGCAAGAGAAGAAAAGCTCCCTAAAAATAATTGTAAGCTTTTTTTAATAAAGACATAAATCACTATTTACATTTGTCCTGAACCCTTTTTACCAAAAATGGGGTCATTTTGGTGAAACTTAATATTTTATTAAGTGTTTAATGTAACTCTGTTACACATAGACTAGTTTAATAAAATTCATACAACTACCTAAACCTAACAGATTTTCTATCCATGCACCAGAACAACTAAACAACATTTTCATCAATCGCCATGTCATTCAATACTGCGACGTCAGCACTCTAGTGCACATGCGAGATGCTGTGCTGATTCACAAACATACAGCACCAAACAACCGCAAACCAGAATATACGGCATTTCAATCACTGCTATACTCGACAGCCAGCATCAGACTATGATAAGTCAGCTTATACTGCATTTAAACACTGTCTTTGAGGGGAAAACTTGATAGCTAAAACACTGATATATTCAAAAACATTGCAGAACATATAATGGTTTTTGGTAATACCATAGAGCAACCAGGCACATATGACCATAATAGAATTTAGGGGCTGCAGACAAAGATCTTGGGCAGCAGAATTCTTCACAGAAAATATCATATCGTGGTCAGCAGTGAAAGAAGTGAAGCCACTCAACCGCCTTCAGTTTCAGAAATCTTGAGCAAAAAGATTGAAAGTAAGTTGTATGCGGATCTGGACCTTTTCTGAAAAGTGATCATCAGTGAAGAAGACAAGGAGACGGAGACACTGCAGAGTAGTGCAGTGGACAGAAAGGAAAGCCAACGTTTCATCTTTAAATTTGAGGTGAAGCCCTTAAAATGCAAATATTTATTTTTCGAAAAAACGAACAAATCACGAATAACAATTCCTGACGAGCCTTTAGAAAGGCTGAGAATTGCCTAGTCTGGACGACGATGGTGAAGAGGCAAAACTCTGTATTTGTTTTCAACTAGGTGTACAGACTAATTCAAGAATAATAAAGTCATCTACCTCCACGGAAAAGATTATTTTTTTATTAAAGGGAACAACAAAAAAGTTTTAATCAAACTCCATTCCATTCCATTAGATGACGTCCGTCCTCTTCTGCGCATGCGAGGTGCAATGCTGTATGCAGTGTATGCAGCATTTCAAACACGTGTATAGTGGAAAGCCAGCACCAAACCATTCAAAATCAGCAAATGTTGAGTTTAGAACAAGCTTTTAACCAAAAACTTTGTTAAAATCAAAATCACAAGGCATTTTTTATTATTTTCTTCAAAGTCAAAAGTTTAAATACATTACATTAGTATTTGGTACTATTGGCCTTAGACTGTATGACTTGGGTCAAATGTTTTGGATATCTTTCCACAAGCTTCTCACAATAGTTGGCAGGAATTTTGGCCCATTCCTCCTGACAGAACTGGTGTAACTGAGCCATGTTTGTAGGCCGACTTGCTCGCACATGCCTTTTCAGCTTTGCCCATATATTTTCAATAGGATTGAGATCAGGGATGTGTGAAGGCCACTCCAAAACACTGACTTTGTTCTCCTTAAGCCACTGTGTAACCAGTCTGGCAGTATATCTCGGGTCATTGTCCATTTGGAAGACCCATTTGCGCCCAAGCTTTAACTTCCTGGCTGATGTCTTGAGATGTTGCTTCAGTATTTCCACATAATGTTCTTTTCTCATGATGCCATCTATTTTGTGATGTGCACCAGTCCTTCCTGCAGGAAAATAAACCTGCAACATGATGCTGCCACTCCCTTGTTTCACAGTTGAAATTGAAGGTGTACTTCTTGTAACAATGGCTCCCCCTCCTGGCCTCAGTTTGTTTTGCACATGGCCCAAGCCACATGCGTCTGTGCTTCCCCTCTATGCTCTGTCCTCCACCTATAAACAACACTTGAAGCTCATCTGAAGACTCAATAGGACTCTTTTTAAGTACTGTTTTCAGAATGTAGTTGAGAAGTCTGTTACCTAGCCTTAGTTCTGAGCCTAAGCATTGTACAGCTCTTCTGTGTTTTGTTCATGTTTCTGATGTCTAGATCTGCCCTTCATCTACCTGCCTATCTGTGCTTTAACATACACCTGCCCTGATCATGAGAATGGTAAAGACTTTAACACATCAACTCTGCACATGCAGCCTGCCTCACTCAATTCATTCCACCTCTGTATTCGATAAGACTGTTTCCAAGCCATGTTTCTAGTTTAGTCAGCCACCACTATACCATGAGCTGAGCAAGTCTTAGAGGTGCCACATTATCTAAAGTAGTGTAAAAACTATTCTTTAAGCATTCGGTTATAAAATCTCATTCTGAAGCATTGGATGAAGCATTGTATGAAAGTCTGGAAGGCTATGAATAAAACTACTAGATCTTATATTACGCTTGGCATAATAGTGTGGAGATATATTACAATATATCACAACTAAAATAAAGTTCATAAGAGATGAAACAGTGATCTAACACTACTGTGGCCTAAGGAAGAACAGCTGTATTGTCTATGCTTACACAGCAAGGGTCAGAATGATGTCACCAGTCTGGTTGTGGTAGTTAGTAGGTCTGTTTATATTTTGACTGAAGTTACATACTAATGCTGTTCTCAGAGGTTGCTGTTCTTTATCAACGTGACTATTAAAATACCCTACAGCTATTCATTTGCCAGTAGACACCACTATGTTTTAAGAGATACAGGGGGCTACAAAGGCTGCTCTCAAAAGTAGAACACTTGTCTAAGCCTAACTAGAGTTAAAATGAACAACATTATTATACAGAATGCTGCGTATTTATAATATAGGCTAATAGGTTTAAAGGGGAGTTCAACCAGTTGTTCAAAATTACTGCATAATTCAGTTGATTAGATGGAAGCAAAGATGGAGCAATTGAATCACTGGGGATCCCAAATTAATCCCAATGTCAACACAAATATAGTCACATCAAATCATAAATGTCCAAACCCAGCAGTGGATCTCAGATCTGCAATTCTAATGATGGTATAATAACTGTACATCTGAAAACATTCTCTCTCTAGCATTATGTGACATTCATAACTGCTTCACATACCTTCCAGTGATGAAGATTTTAGAGGCAATAACTTGTTCAGTCACCATTACCATGAACTATTTTAATCCTGTAGGTTGTTTTAGAATCTCAGTAATTTACTCATGCAAACATTTATAACCATTTCTGGTAAGATGGCATTGTTACTATTTATTGACTAATATATTATTGATAGTAATTGAATTAATAATAACTAACTTTTGCTGTGCACACAAGCACTGGATTAAACACAACAAAAAGAACGCTAATGTCAGGCCCTTGTTATCACCTCTCCCCCGGGGCGATCCCTATTTCTGTTTATGTTGCCCTGTTCTTTATTGTCTTGTATCGTCCATCCCTGCAAGTGTTTCCTTGTTTTCACTACCATGCCTGACCAGGCATGACAGCTAATGAAATATTCAGATGACCGTGATCTTTTAGTGACTGGTGTTTTGGTGCTAAACCCTCTTTTGAGTGACTGTAAATACTGTGGAAAAATATACTGTTAGTTAAGGAGCAGTTAATATTTGTCTTACATGCAGTAAACCTGCATAAAACCAGAGTTTTGGATGAAACTGCAATTTTGGTTAATGTGGGTTACCTTGATCAGCTTAGCTAGTACTTGATGAAGTGCACCTACATGATTTTGTGTCTTTAAACTGGGAGAGTCAGATATCTATCTTAGTCACTGTGTATCTAAAAACATCATTCATGAATGAAGACTGTAGGAACTTGGCATTATTTAGGCTGTAGTTTTATTAAAATTATGATTTACTAACTGAGGAATAGGTGTTGCACTCCCTCTGGTAACGTTATTCAATTTAGGGTCATGGTGGCAATAGAGCACTTCCATCAGCTCTTGCTGGGGGATCCCCAGAACTCCCCACGTGAACTAGAACCCCTGGGTTGAGCCTTTATAGGAATCCCTTCCGAAGAAATGACCCTTGATTTTCTCAACCGCAGGGCATGATCCTGTCTGAATGCGGTGGTGGGAAACAGGGAATGTCATAGAAGTGCCAGGCCAAACAGCAGTAAACCAAGAGACGACCCACTGCTGGACATCCTTATTCTGTTCTGCAAATATGGGTGGAGCATACCCAAACTGACACTCAAACTGGGACAAACCCATGGATGAATGTCATGAGGTGTAGTATGCGTTACTCTACCCACAACAGGCATTCTGATCAGGAAGAGGGGTTAGCGAGGGCCGGACACTGTAGGGAGTGCTCCAAGTCTTCATTGACCCTCTAGGTCTGGCCATTTGATTGGGGGTGGAAACCTGATGAGAGGCTTGCTTCCACCTTTAGTAACCTGCAAACCCATCTGGCAAATTGGGGTGCCCTTTACAGGGGGTGCCCTGTCTAAGAACTCATCCTAAGCAAACCCATGGGCTCGGACATGCTAAAGTTATAGCATGGCTGTTTCCCTGGACGACAGGAGTGTCGGTAGAGCAATAAACTTGCTTGCCTTAGACAAGTAGTCAACCATGACAAAGATCACGGTAATGCCCCTGGGAAGAGAGCAACACCGTGGCAAGGTCTATGGAGACATGAGACCATGGGCCAGAGAGGATGGATAACAGGTGGAGCAAACCTGCCAGTTCAGTTCCGGGATCCTTGTTGCAGGTACATACCTTACAAGCTGCCACGTAGGCCCATAACTCTTGGTCCAAGCATGGTAACCAGATCCTTAATGTACAGACAACCCACAGGTGTGCTATGAAGGGGAAAATTGCCCCAACTGCAGCACCTGGTCTTTAATGGCAGCACAGCCAATCACAAGTGCCACCTCCCAGATCTGACTCATTCCTGGGGGCCCGCCATACTGTGGCTTCTACCCTAAGCTGGATGGGAGATGCTATGCGGGCCTTGGGTACTGTGGTTGCTGGCGGCTGTTCCTTAGGGGAGGCCTCCTACTGGCGGAAGAGAGCATCAGCATTGTTCCACCCAGACCTGTACGAAGATGCAAAGTCAAACAGGGTGAAGAACAGTGCCCAACTGGCCTTTCCAAACCAGGAAGGGGTGACTGGCTCCATTGTGCCACCACTCCTCTAAGGCCAGTATGCGATCAGCAACTCATGATCACCCACATGGTAACTGAGACGTCTTCTAATTCAAGTTCGCCTGGACATCTTCGTAGTCCGAGGACACTAAAGACAGGGATTTTAGACTCGCAGGCTGAGAACCTATGCCTTGAAGCCCGGTGGACCAGCTCCAAGACGCGGTGGGTCTGTTTAATGAGACCAGAAGCAACCAGAAAGCCCTGGCTGGTGCAGCATCAATAACATTCTCCGCTGCCTCTGAGTTAAAGAAGGCATGTAAAATGCTATTGATGACAGATGTTATAAAAATCAGCTTTACAGAAATCCAGGTCCAGACCCCTAGTGAGCAAGCCAAGGGCAACAGTGGCAAGGAAAAACTCCCTAAATGCATTAGGAAGAAACCTTGAGAGGAACCAAGACTCAAAAGGGGAACCTATCCTCCTCTGGTCGACACTGGATAGCAAGCCAATAACATCTAACAGCACTCTGCCAGCCTGACCTTCTGATCACCTACTGGTCTCATACTCACCTGTATGCCATCTCCAGCAATCAGCACACACCGTGAGAACACTTACTAGAGTCTCTAGCATCTGGCTCAGGGCCAGTGTTCAGTGTTTCTGGGGCTGATTTAAGCTCTGCATTTTACACTGGCAATATTTTGGGGCGTATGCCAATGCGTAGATGAGGCCTACGCCATGCAATGTTTCTATCATCCAGGTAGTTGAGGCCGAGTGTCTTGGCTAGTCTTCTACCCTGGCAATTCAGTAACTGTGAAAAAAGAGAAGTAGTGTAAGGCACACACAGAAATAATCATATCTACAGGTGTTACTGGTTTGCTTTCATTGAAAAAATCAACTACAAACTTAATTATATTTTATTTATAATGTAATATCAGATACCAAGAATCCTGGTTCACTATTTTAGAATCTTGTATTTTTGAGATGCACTAGTGTGTGCTACAATTCCCCTTAATGAATAACATGTAGTATAAAATCTTTTAATTTGTGGTTTATTTTTAGGCTAATTTATGTCTGAATTGATTTGTTCTGTACCTCACTGGTGTTCATAAATCTGCTGAGTCCAATGGCTTCCATCTCCTGTCCCATTAGGATCAGTCTAAACTTCACCTTTCCCTGGGCTGAAAAAGAATAGACAGACATATGGTCTCATAAAGCCATGCAATTTACTCCCCAAAATATGAATCAGCACATTAACAGACTGATGAAACAGCCTGAACACTTCAAGAAGCTCTTCTATCATCTGATGCATAAAGTGATTAGTGAGAACAGAGAAAGGAGCTTCCATAAAGGCTTTGGTTTGATATTTGATTTCTGATAAATCAGAGAAAGACTTACATAGTGTATGTGCCCTCAGTCTGATGCAGAGCTGCTGAAGGGGAGCACGCTTCAGTAAAATGTTCCGAACATAATACCCGTACTCCTGCTTTTGGCTGTCTATCACAAGGCGCCGACGGAAGGCCCCAGACCACATCAGCCATACGGAGAACAAAAGACTGAAAACAGCCAACACTGCAACCGTATGGTGGTCCTAATTTGGATATAAAAAGACACTGTATGAGAACTCCTGGAAAAGTACTGCTGCAAGTAAAAGGGCTGGTCATTCTGATCATCTGATGATCCAGGTCCAGATCTGCAGATCAGTTATACGTCAAATGCTTCCTTCTTTATATTAAGCCTTTCTTCAGTCAATCTGATCTATTCAGTTACTGAACATACAGTGAATTATAGGCACTTTGGAGTCTTTACTCACCCCCGCACCAGTGCTGAAGTACGTTGCAGTTCCAATTACAGAGACCATGAAGAGCAGAAAACCATACCAGAGGTTTTCATTAAAGTATTCCAGCACAAATACTGCAAACACACACATCAGCAGAGTTCAGACATTCATTTAAACGACTGCATTCAAATCATCTGTAAAGTGGAGTCTCCAACTGTCTGGAACATCTGGAAGAACCTCATTCTTGTTGTCACTGACCTTCATTTTCCCTCCTGAATGGAAAACTGCTGCTCTTCATCTCCTTTATCAGGGCCTGCTCAGGACTTTCATGAAGTGCGTTTTCAAGGTTACTGAAAACGGCTGATTTCATGATTCTGTGATGAAAACAAAAAAACAACTATGACCACAACAAAAATACTACTACTGCAGAAACTGTGAGCACTGTGATCTTCTTATTGGAAAACCTGATGAGTTACCTGAACTCAAATTGTTTGATCAAGCCAATTGCAATTTAAGTTCAACAGCATTTCTTTTGTAACATTATTTAAGTTTAAATTACATCATGGACTGAACTAAACACAAACTAGGAACTGGTAAGTGTTTTATGAAGGTAACTAAAGGAAGTGAGTTTTAATTACTCTGCTTATGTTGATATTATGTTTAATAATTTTCAACTGGATTGCAGAGGAGAACAATGAGAATCATAATCCAGCACAGTTTACTGATCTCTCTGCTCTACCAGCCCTAAACCCTAAACTAAACAAGGATTAACAAAATCCACCTTTGATTATTTTCATCACTAAAACCAAGCAGCTGCAGCACAAAACAGGCAACAGCTCACCACATAGGAGAAGGTAGTCTGGAGGAATGAATTTACAATGATGGTGAGGGAATGGGGGGCAGTATGCAAATAGATGGTGCCAGAAGCCAATGGGAAAGATGTGAGTTTTACTCATCGAGATTGTACAAAAACATAAGTCACTCTCTAAAGGTCTACATATTTCACTGGAACAACTCAATTCAGTCAGTCAGCCAGTATAACTCAACTGAATAAATTTACTTTAACTCAAAATATGACGACAAACTGATCTTACACAAATGAACTGAGTGTGTATCTCAACTATTCATTTTAGAGTTAGTTTAAGGTAATCAGCTTAAGTTATCCCAACTGTCTAGTATTTCAGTTATGGTGCGTTAATAAATTCAGTAAGAAGTGCAGTTAGGCTTTACAGAGCTACAGTTTGAGCAGCACTAAACTACAGCAGCCATGTCTTCATCTTCATGTGTTCCTCAGTGACAAGCAGTGGAAACTTAACTCTGAATAGAGAACACACACTGAAGCTGCTGAGTGAGTAAGTGAGTGAGTTAGTTAGTGTTTGTTGTGTGTGTGTGTGTGTGTGTGTGTGTGTGTGTGTGTGTGTGTGCCCAAGCCCAAGCCCAACTGTTTACATTCTCCACACTGCTGGTGAACAGCCTGTGCTCTTTTTCTGGGTGAAGAGTCTATGATGTTTACTGAACGGTAGGTTCAGGGTTCGTCAAATATGAAGGCGCTTCTTCTGAGAGCCGGGTCGTGTTTTTCTGCTGCTGAAAGAATCCGGTTCTGGTTCTGATTTGAACTGGTTTAAATGTGGATCTTACCTTTTGTAGGAGGTCGTCCGATCCGGGTAAACAGAGAGAGTCTATACGAGCGTCCTGCTCCTCCAACTTCTGACCATCAACTAGAGCAGCATGGACACATGCGCCTTTGTGACGTCATAGACACTCTGGTAACTACGGAAACCGTAAACCGCAGCTTTCCATGAATTAGCTGAGAATAATGAAGACACTGAAGACCTCCTGAATCATCTGTGTAGGACTTAAACAGAACTGAAGAGGACACAATCCACACTTACCAAATACCCAGACCACAGGACATGTCCCGTTAAATTGTGTTGTTACACGGTACATTTTTTACAGGTTTTCCCAAAACAACTTCCCTGTGTTTACAAATGACAGGAAAACTAGAACTAGAGATAGCACCCCTAAATTGAGTCCCAGCTCCCATAAAGATTATTGGGGGAAAATGTTTTTCTTTTAATGTTAATTTATCTCTCATGAGCTAAATAGATGTTAAAACCATAGTAAGTGTGTGGTCAAAACAATTATTTTAAGAAGGAAGAACAATTTTGTGGGCTGCACATAAATTTGTTGTGCTGATTTTTGTTTATTTCTGTATGGTAAAAAGGTATTAAAATGTTTGAAGGGGGTTAAAACGTAAAAAGCATTAAAATATTTTCCAGAGTCTAAAATTATTTCATTTGCTAACTACAGCTGTCAATCATTGTGGTACTCAAATGTCCATTGGCTCTATGTAGGAGGGGCGGGATGTAGAGAGAGGAGGTGGTGAAAGGTACAACGCAGCTGCGGTGTGTGAGGGTGTAATGTGAAGCACGTTACATCCATTTATCTTTGTCAGGTCAGAAGTACCAGGTTGTCTAACTGAGAACTTGTACAAGCAACAAGACACGGCGTAAGGTAACGAGCCACGAGCCACTTCTGCTCGAAGTAAACAGTTTGGCCTCGAGGCGCAGCTGCTTAGCATAGCGTTAGCATCAGCGTCAGGGGCTACATGCTAAACAACGCAGTTCTCCGGAGTTTGCTCTCCCAGTGAACGGAAACAAGCTGGACTCCCGTTTCCGTTCCCGTTCACATTCCTAGCCCGGGAATGCCCAGATAGCGGGGCTGTCTACTAACTACCGGGAGCGTTCAGATCTCCTCTGACAACGTTGGACATCCCCCTATGCTGCGGTGAAGTCGGACAGCTCTCACTGCTGTTCGCCCCTCTTGTACGTAGAGTGAGTCCAGTGTTTCCCTGCGTTAAGACACGAAGCGGCCACAGGTAGTTTGAGGCCACACCGAAGACAAGCTGCGGTTCGGGCTGAGACTAGGGCTGCACCTAACGACTCTTTAAATAATCGATTAATCTGTCGATTATTTTTCTGATTAATCGATGATGAAATATACATTTCCATAAACGTGGAAATTAAAAACAGAACACTGAATAACAGAGCAAATAAGTGTGTACAATCATTCAATAATGAGAGATTAAATTAAATCAAATGTATTCATAAATTAAATAAAAGAAAAATAAGTGCCTTGTTAATGTAAACACTGCACTGAATGTGAGTGAGGAGTGAGACAGGATGAATTGTCTTTAGTTTGTATGTAGTGTTTTCACTCATACTTAAAACTCGAAGCTTAATCATGAACTACCACCATTGTGTACAAGTTACATGTTTTTATAAAGCACATTTTAACACTGCTTAAGCGAATTAGACTGATTAATAAAGCCACACCCACACATACTCCATCACTGTCATTGTCCAGTCAGGAAGCTAAAAACAGCATGTGCCGTGCTGTGCCGGTTCACATAGTGTGAGCGTGCCGTTACGTTTCCTCACTTCAAAACGGAGCAAGCTCGGGGATGGTGTAGTGGCGTACCCTGCTGAGCTCCCTTCACCCTCATCCGTGACTCCAACATGTTTCTGTTTCAGGTGCTGTATCGTCATTGTGGTGCTCCCGTGCCAGGTCAAATCACTGTTGCAAAGCTTGCATGTTCCACACTTTTTAGTTGTGTGAAGCATGAAGTGCTCTCACACTTTTGAGGATTTTAAGCCGAACCTTCTTTTCTGCGTCGGTCGTGTTTAATTTTTTGGAATGTTTTTACTTCTTGATGTTAAGCTTATTTTGAAGATTACGCCTCCGCTCCGTCTCGCTCTGTTCAACTCCCTCTTATTTATTTAGTTTTTAGTTAAATGCAGTGATTTATTTTTGTGAACACGTGTTTACTTCCTGCTTTGTAGATAGGGGGCGGGGTATGCTTTGGGCACGCACAGTTCATTTGCAGTGTGGACGTGGAGCAGTGTGGATCTGCTCTGACTGTGAGACTGAGCACAGAAAAATATAAATGATAATACTGTGGTAAACATAGATGGTCACTTGGGGGGTCGTTTTGGAGTCTATTCTCTCATTTGCTGCACATATAAACAGTAAAGTTAAAATGGCTTTCTTTCATTTACGCAACGTTGCTAAACTCTGCAGCATACTATCCCAGGGGGATGCTGAGAAGATAAATCGCTTTATAAGCTCCAGCTTGTTCAGAATGCTGCTGCCAGATACTAACTAGAGCTAGAAAATTTGATCATATTAGTCTTTACACTGGTTACCAGTTAAATTTCCTGTAGATTATAAAATACTTCTAACATATAAATCTCTCAATGGTCTGGCCCCACATTATCTGGAGGAACTTTTTATGCCTTACAACCCTCCACACACACTTCTCATGCAAGATGATGGCCTATTATCAGTCCCACGTATTAGAAAAAACAATGCAAGAGGAAGAGCGTTTTTTTTTGCAACAACCTCCCCGTTAATATACAGGAATCCAACACACTCTCAGTCTTTAAATCTAGATTTAAAACGTTTCTCTTTACACAAGCTTTCAGATAACTCACCAGTTCTATGTTCTGTCCTGCTCTGATTACATTTCACCACTGTTCTGTCCCACTCTGATTACAGGCTTTCTATTACTATTATTGTGGTTGTCTTTTCAGTGGTTAGAGCGCCGGGATATTGATAACAGGGTTGTGGGTTCGATTCCCGGGCTCGGCAAGCTGCCACTGTTGGGCCCTTGAGCAAGGCCCTTTACCCTCTCTGCTCCCCGGGCGCTGTAGTTGGCTGCCCACCGCTCTGGGTGTGTACTAACTGCCCCTAACACGTGTGTGTGTGTGTGTGTGTGTGTGTGTGTGTGTGTGTGTGTGTTCACTACCAGATGGGTTAAATGCGGAGGACACATTTCGCTGTACAGTGTACACTGTACAGTGACAAATACGTGCACCTTTATCCTTTTTTTTTATCCTCTTTAACTGTTTCTGCTACAGGTCACTCACTAAACGTAAACCTTCTTTTAATCTTCATCTTTTTGTCTCTCTCTCCCTCCATGTGCTGAGATGCCCTGCTGTCCAGTCTGGAGGAATCGATTCATCCATGTTCTGGAATCAGGCCTGGCTTTTGACAGAAGTCTCCTAACCCTATTTTTTTCTTTTTTTCCTTCCTTTCTCTCTCTCTTTGTCTCTGTCCAGCACCTACTCACTCATACATCATAACCTGTTCCGACATTAGTTATAGCCTTTCATTATCCATCTGTCTAGTTTTTCCTAGTCAAAAGGCATGTAAAATGCTTTTGATGACAGATGTTATAAAAATCAGCTTTACAGAAATCCAGGTCCAGACCCCTAGTGAACAAGCCAAGGGAAACAGTGGCAGGGAAAAACTCATTAAATATGTTTTATTTAAATTATGATTTACTAACTGAGCAAAAGATGTTGCACTCTCTCTGGTAACGTTATTCAATTAGCCTTTGTAGGAATCCCTTCCCAAGAATGACCCTTGATGTTCCCAACTGCAGGGCATTATCCTGCCTGACTGATCCTGCCTGACTGCAGTGGTGGGAAACAGGGGATGTCATAGAAGCGCCAGGCCAAACGGCAGTAACCCAAGAGACGACCCACTGCTGGACATCCTCTTTCTGTTCTGCAAATATAGGTGGAGCATAACTGTGCGAACTGTGATCTGTAGTTCAAGAACAGTGCCCACCTGGCCTGTCCAAACCAGGAACTGGCTCCATTGACCATAAAGACCACATCAGCCATATGATGAAGAAAAGACTGAAAACAGCCAACACTGCAAACGCATGGTGGTCCTAATTTGGATATAAAAAAAGAGACTGTATGAGAACTCCTGGAAAAGTACCGCTGCAAGTAAAAGGGCTGATCATCCTGATCATCTGATGATCCAGGTCCAGATCTGCAGATCAGTTATACGTCAAATGCTTCCTTCTTTATATTAAGCCTTTCTTCAGTCAATCTGATCTATTCAGTTACTGAACATACAGTGACTTATAGGTACTTTGGAGTCTTTACTCACCCCCGCACCAGTGCTGAAGTACGTTGCAGTTCTGATTACAGAGACCATGAAGAGCAGAAAACCATACCAGAGGTTTTTGACGAAAGTATTCCAGCACAAATACTGCAAACACAAACATCAGCAGAGTTCAGACATTCATTTAAACGACTGCATCTTTAAAGTGGAGTCTCCAGCTGTCTGGAACATCTGGAAGAACCTCATTCTTGTTGTCACTGACCATCATTTTCCCTCCTGAATGGAAACCGACTGGTCTTCTTCATCTTCTTAATCAGGGCCTGCTCAGGACTTTCATGAAGAGCGTTTTCAGTGTTGCTAAAAATGGCTGATTTCATGATTCTGTGATGAAAACAACAAAACAACTGTGACCACTTCAAAAATACTACTACTGCAGAAAGTATGAGCACTGTGATCTGTAGTTCAAGAACAGTGCCCACCTGGCCTGTCCAAACCAGGAAGGGGTGAACTGGCTCCATTGACCATAAAGGCTTTTGTTTGATATCACAGTGGAGAAATCCGAGAAAGACTTACATAGTTTATGTGCCCTCAGTCTGATGCAGAGCTGCTGAAAGGGAGCACGCTTCAGTAAAATGTTCCGAACATAATACCTACCTGTTGCGTTTTCTCTCCATCTCAGAAGATCCTAATAGATTATGTCATGTTCATCCTTCATTGCACTGCACACTGGTGCAAAGAGAGAGGTGTGTCCAGCCCTGTGTCAGTAAAGAAAATAACCAATGGGAAACAAACACTTGCGCTGATTTTTTTGCTGAATGTATTATGCAGGCAGGACCAACATGAAAGCGGTAATGCTGGGTAAAATAATCCATAAACACGGTAATAACTTTCACTGTTATGCCTATGAAATTTATATATCAGTTAAACCTAATGGGGACCACTGTTCTGTCCCACTCTGATTACAGGCTTTCTATTGATATTATTGTGGTTGTCTCTTTAACTATTTCTGCTACAGGTCACTCACTAAACGTAAACCTTGTTTTAATCTTCATCTTTTTGCATGTGCTGAGGTGCCCTGTTTCTCCTGCTGTGCCCTGATGTTCGCTCAGCCTGGCTCTCCACTGCCCTGCTGTGTTACGGTTCTGCTCTGGAGTTCTGCAATGATCCACTCCTACCACACTCCATTGCTATACGTGCACATACTTAATCAGCATGGACTTTAACATTAACACTGAGCATATGTCCAGCACCTACTCATGCTTCATAACCTGTTCCTACATGAGCTATAGCCTTTCATTGTCTATCTGTCTACTTCTTTGTGTAATGTTGTTTGCTTGTTTTTGCTGTGTGGGTCGACCTAAGCAGGTGGGTTCCTCGGACTGAGTTTTGGTTTCTCCCAAGGTTTCTTCCTCAGTATCCGGGAGTTTCTCCTAGCCACTGTCGCTACCACCTCCATTGGGGAGCTTCCTCATATGAGGCGTGGTCCTGGATCTCTGTAAAGTGCTTTGTGACCACATTTGTTGTGAAAGGCGCTATATAAATAAACATTGAATTGAATTAAATTAGTGGTGATGCAACTCCTACTGACAACAAAAAAGCTCATGATGACGATGCCTAGACCAGTGTTTGATGGTAATGATGAAGAGTAGATGAGGAAATATTTGTATTGATTGTTGCTATGCCTCCTCCTCTTTCTCCTTTTCTTCCTCTCTAATGAGGGCTGTGTATTTAAACAAGGCCATCCCCACAGACCACAGTTAAAGCCAACTCATTTCTGGTCTCATCAGTAATGAAGTCATTAGGTAAGTGTCAGAAAAGAAAGTGAACATTAGGTTGGTAGGAAAGACTATTTTAGCACCAATTGTATTTTTTTAATTCAGCTCTAGAAGAAGACGTGCTATGCTGCACTAAATGAGGGCAGCATCCTTCTTCTCAAAGCAAAAAATATCACAGATCTGCCGGCAGCTAAAGATGAATTGAGAGGGGATTTTCCTGAGGTTAAGTGCAAGATCACTGTAACTGAGGTGCATTTCGAACCTATTCTCTAAATGAACTTATTTTATTATCCTCAACTTCTGTGCCCTGCACCACGATCCTCTGTGAGCTTCAGATACATTTAAAATGAAGTTCACGTTATTTTAATATGTACACGTAAATGAATGCTGCTCATTTTAATGGAGGTTCAAACTTTTAATTCTAGTGACTGATTAAAATTACTGCATAATTCAGTTGATTAGAAGCCCTTAGGGAGCAAATTTTAATTAGGGAGCTGAATTACTTGATTTACATCAGACATTTGAAACAATTTCTGGTGAGTGGCTTCGGGGTTCTTTTTCATCAGGAAGAAGGGGGGTGGGTTAAGGCCATGTCTAGATTATCGGGCACTCAACGCAATCACCAATAGGTCCCCGTTTCCTATGCCGTTGGTGCCTTCCGCTCTCGAGCAGCTGCGGGGAGCCCAAATATTCACGAAATTGGATCTCTGCAGTGCGTATAACCTGGTGCGTATCAGGGAGGGGGTGAATGGAAGACAGCGTTCATGACCACCAGGGGGCATTTCCAGTTCCGGGTATGCCGTATGGGTTAGAGAACGCCCCCTCCGTCTTCCAGGCTTTCATAAATGACGTCCTGAAAGACTTCCTCGGACGCTTCGTGGTGGTCTTTCTGGACGATATTCTAGTGTACTCCCCCGACCTGTATGCGCACATCCGTCAAGTTCGTCCTGGCTCACGGGGGCAGAACGGATTTACAGGGAGCTCCTAGCAGTCAAAATGGCGCTCGGAGAGTGGCGTCATTGGTTAGAAGGTGCTGTCTACCCCTTCCTTGTATTAACGGATCACAAGAATCTAGAGTTTTTGAGAAATGCCAAGTGTCTGAACCCCCGGCAAGCTAGGTGGTCCCTGTTCTTTGCCAGGTTCAAATTTATGATCTTGTATCGTCCGGGCTCCCGCAATACCAAAGCGGATGCTCTCTCTCGTATTCACGGATTCTGCAGATGAGGGAGAGACCGCTCCAGCTTCCATCCTGCCGTCGGGTGTCACCGCCGCGGCAATTCAGTGGGACCTGGATACTGAGATAGACGAGGCCCTCAAACGCACCACCGTGCCCCCATCATGCCCTGTGGACAAGGTCTACGTCCCGGGGGTTTTGCGGGAGAAGCTCATCGTTTGAGCTCATACTTCTCCGACATCGGGTCATCCAGGTGAGGCCCGCACGTACTATCTGCTCTCTCCTAAATATTGGTGGGAGGGGATGAGGGCAGATATACATCGGGTAGTGGCATCATGCAGTGAGTGTGCTCAATGTAAGACCCCGAAGACGCTCCCGTCAGGGAAGCTCAAGCTCATGCATACCCGTTCCTGAACGTCCGTGGTCTCACTTGGCTGTCGACTTTATTACTGACCTGCCTAAGTCTGAGGGGCACACGGTGGTGATGATGGTAGTGGACCGTTTCTCTAGAGGGGTTAGGTGCAGACCGCTCCTGCCCTGGTAGACCACGTCCGCTGGAATTTTGGGATTCCGTAGGACATAGTATCTGACCGGGGGGCCCAGTTCACGTCTAAGGTATGGGGTGCCTTCTGTGAACACCTGGGGGTGAGTGTAAGCCTGTCCTCGGGTTATCACCCTCAGTCTAACGGCCAGTGCGAGCGCACTAACCAGGAGCTGGGGAAGTTCCTACGGCTGTACTGCCATGACTACCCCAGCGACTGGTCCCAGTATCTGGTCTGGCCTGAGATGGCCCAGAACTCCCTGAGGTGCGCAACCACTGGCCTGACCCCATACCAGTGTTACCTAGGCTACCAGCCTCCGCTGACCCCCTGGACTGCCACGGAGTCCCAGCAGTGGATGCTTGGGTGCGTTGCAGCGAAGCGGTCTGGACCGCAGCCCACAAGTACATCCAGATGTTCCTGCGACGCTACAAGGCCCAAGCAGACCGGAAGAGAGGGGAGACTCCGACATACCAACCAGGTGACCGAGTCTGGTTGGCCACGAAGGACCTCCGAACTAGTCTCCCTTCACACAAACTGAAAGTTAAGTACTCTAGTCCTTATATAATAGAAAAAAGAATCAACGAAGTTGCTTATCTTATCCGACTCCCCCTACGGTCACGTATTCACCCAGTTTTCCATGTGTCTCAGCTCAAGCCCGTGGTACCTGGACCTCTGGACGAGGCCACCCCGGCGGATACGCCGGCGGAACCGGTGGAGATTGAGGGGATTGCAGTACCTGGTCGACTGGGAGGGGTTCGGTCCAGAGGAACACTCCTGGGAACCGGCCGATCCGGGAATTCCACGAAAGGTTCCCAAGTAAGCCAGCTCCCAGGCCTTGTAAACGTCCCAGGAAGTCACAAGCCCCCGTCCGTGGGAGACCCTCGCGTCCGGAGAGGGGTCCGTCAGCCTCGTCGGACCGGATGGGACCCTCCGCGAGAAGTTCAGAGACACTGGATTTGGTTCGGCGGTTGTGTACTGTCACGCCCGCGCCGCCGCACCCACCCCAAAGGCGGTCCCGGGCCGCGGCTCACAGGTGAAAATGATCTATATGTTAATGAACCATGCCATGTTTATTCATAGGAAGGACTTTTATGTTGAAATGGACTTTCGGGTTGACCCCCCGTCGCCATTTTGGTTTCTGTTTTTTTTGTCATGTGACTATTCTTTGTTTGGTTAATGTGTTACACCTGTGGGCTGGTGTATTTAAGTAGGGCTAGTGCCAGCTGCTGGTTGCCGAGGATTACCCTTAATGCACCACATGCACCCAGGTTATTCAGTTAACGGTAGAGACTCATTTTTCACCGGTCTGGTCTGTAGAGTCCATCCTCGTACAGAGGACTCTCTCTCTACCTAGCTAGCTTAGCAGGGGAAGCTAACTAGCTAGGCTGCTCTTGCCTCAGGGTCCATTAGGGAGCTACTGCAGGTCTATGGCGATCTTTCGCCAGGCTTCATAGGTTCAGCAAGCTGGGGTCCTGGAGCTCCGGGAGTGAGTGACTCTCCAGCTTGTTTCAGCAGTTAGCTCTCCTCACCGTCGGACCGGAACAGTCGTCTAGGTTTGGCGGCTGACTCCTCACGCTCTCAAGTCTAGTCTCAAGTTCAATGCGCCTGACTAGCGCTACTCTTTATGTCCTAGTTCTTAGTTCAGAATAACTTTTGCTGTGCACACAAGCACTGCATTAACACAACAATTGGGTGAAATAAATACTAAATATTCAGATGACCGTGATCTTTTAGTGACTGGTGTTTTGGGGCTAAACCCTCTTTTGAGTGACTGTAAATACTGTGGAAAAATATATTGTTAGTTAAGGAGCAGTTAATATTTGTCTTACATGCAGTAAACCTGCATAAAGCCAGAGTTTCGGATGAAACTGCAATCTCGGTTAACGTGGGTTACCTTGATCGGCTTAGCTAGTACTTGATGAAGTGCACCTACATGATTTTGTGAGGAGTCTATAAACTGGGAGAGTCAGATATCTATCTTTGTCACTGTGTATCATTCATAAAAGAAGACTGTAGGAACTTAGCAATATTTAGGCTGTATTTTATTTAAATGATTATTTACTAACTGAGGAATAGGTGTTGCACTCCCTCTGGTAACGTTATTCAATTTAGGGTCATGGTGGCAATAGAGCACTTCCATCAGCTCCTGCTGGGGGATCCCCAGATCTTCCCAGGTGAACTAGAACCCCTGGGTCTAGCCTTTATAGGAATCCCTTCCCAAGGAATGACCCTTGAAGTTCCCAACCGCAAGGCATGATCCGGCCTGAATGCCGTGGTGGGAAACAGGTAATGTCATAGAAGTGCCAGGCCCACAGCAGGCATTCTGATCAGGAAGAGGGGTCTGGGTCTGGCCATTTGATTAGGGGTGGAAACCTGATAGGAGGCTTGCTTCCACCTTCAGTAACCTGCAGAAGACCCCCAAAACCATCTGGCAAATTGGGGTGCCCTGTCTGATAACACATCCCAAGCAAACCCATGGGCTCAGACATGCTTAAGTTATAGCATGGCTGTCTCCCTGGCCGACAGGAGTGTCGACAGAGCAATAAACTTGCTCGCCTTAGACAAGCAGTCAACCATGACCAAGATCACGGTGATGCCCCTGGGAAGAGAGCAACCCTGTGGCAAAGTCTATGGAGACATACATGAGACCATGGGCCAGAAGGGATGTATAACAGGTGGAGCAAACCTGACGGTTCGGTTCCGGGATCCTTGTTGCATGTACATACCTTACAAGCTGCCACTTAGGCCCATAAATCTTGGTCCGAGCACGGCCACCAGAACCGGATAAGCAGGAACTTTAATATACAGGCCACCCCCAGGTGTGCTGTGAAGGGGAAAAATTGCCCCAACTGCAGCACCTGGTCTTTAATGGCAGCACAGCCAATCACAAGTGCCACCTCCCAGATTTGACTCATTCCTAGGGGCCCGCCATACTGTGGCTTCCACCCCAAACTGGATGGGAGATGCTCTGCGGGTCTTGGGTAATGTGGTTGCTGGCAGCTGTTCCTTAGGGGAGGCCTCTAACTGGCAGGAGAGACCATCAGCATTGTTCCGCCCAGACCTGTACAAAGATACAAAGTTAAACAGGGTGAAGAACAGTGCCCAACTTTCCAAACCAGGAAGGGGTGACTGGCTCCATTGTGCCACCACTCCTCTAAGGCCAGTATGACAGCCAGCAACAAATGATCACCCACATGGTAACTGAGACGTCTTCTAATTCAAGTTCGCCTGGACATCTTCGTAGTCCGAGGACACTAAAGACAGGGATTCTAGAATCGCAGGCTGAGAACCCATGCCTTGGAGCTCGGATTGACCAGCTCCAAGATGCGGAGGATCTGTTTAATGAGACCAGGAGCAACCAGAAAGCCCTGGTTGGTGCAGCATCAATAACATTCTCCGCTGCCTCTGAGTTAAAGAAGGCATGTAAAATGCTATTGATGACAAATGTTATAAAAATCAGCTTTAAAGAAATCCAGGTCCAGACCCCTAGTGAACAAGCCAAGGGCAACAGTGGCAAGAAAAAACTCCCTAAATGCATTAGGAAGAAACCTTGAGAGGAACCAAGACTCAAAAGGGGAACCCATCCTCTTCTGGTCGACACTGGATAGCAAGCCTAACAGCACTCTGCAAGCCTGACCTTCTGATCACCTACTGGTCTCATACTCACCTACTGGTCTCATACTCACCTGTATGCCATCTCCAGCAATCAGCACACATTGTGTGAACACTTACTAGAGTCTCTAGCATCTGGCTCAGGGCCAGTGTTCAGTGTTTCTGGGGCTGATTTCAGCTCTGCATTTTACACTGGCAATATTTTGGGGCGTATGCCAATGCGTAGATGAGGCCTACGCCATGAGATGTTTCTATCATCCAGGTAGTTGAGGCCGAGTGTCTTGGCTAGTCTTTTACCCTGGCAATTCAGTAACTGTGAAAAGAGAGAAGTAGTGTAAGGTACACACAGAATCATATCTACAGGTGTTACTGGTTTGTTTTATAAATATTATTTTTTTCATTGAAAAATCAACTACAAACTTAATTATATTTTATTTAATAATGTAACATCAGATACCAAAAACCCTGGTTCACTATTTTAGAATATTGTATTTTTGAGATGCACTAATGTGTGCTACAATTCCCCTTAACGAATAACATGTAGTATAAAATCTTTTAATTTGTGGTTTATTTTCAGGCTAATTTATGTCTGCATTGATTTGTTCTGTACCTCACTGGTGTTCATAAATCTGCTGAGTCCAATGGCTTCCATCTCCTGTCCCATTAGGATCAGTCTAAACTTCACCTTTCCCTGGGCTGAAAATGAATAGACAGACATATGGTCTCATAAAGCCATGCAATTTACTCCCCAAAATATGAATCAGCACATTAACAGACTGATGAAACAGACTGAACACTTCAAGAAGCTCTTCTATCATCTGATGCATAAAGTGATTAGTGAGAACAGAGAAAGGAGCTTCCATAAAGGCTTTGGTTTGATATCACAGTGGATTCAGAGAAAGACTTACATAGTGTATGTGCCCTCAGTCTGATGCAGAGCTGCTGAAGGGGAGCACGCTTCAGTAAAATGTTTCGAACATAATACCCGTACTCCTGCTTTTGGCTCTCTATCACAAGGCGCCGACGGAAGGCCCCAGACCACATCAGCCATACGGAGAACAAAAGACTGAAAACAGCCAACACTGCAACCGTATGGTGGTCCTAATTTGGGTATAAAAAAAAAACTGTATGAGAACTCCTGGAAAAGTACTGCTGCAAGTAAAAGGGCTGATCATCCTGATCATCTGATGATCCAGTTCCAGATCTGCAGATCAGTTATACGTCAAATGCTTCCTTCTTTATATTAAGCCTTTCTTCAGTCAATCTGATCTATTCAGTTACTGAACATACAGTGAATTATAGGTACTTTGGAGTCTTTACTCACCCCCGCACCAGTGCTGAAGTACGTTGCAGTTCCGATTACAGAGACCATGAAGAGCAGAAAACCATACCAGAGGTTTTCATGAAAGTATTCCAGCACAAATACTACAAACACACACATCAGCAGAGTTCAGACATTCATTTAAACGACTCCATTCAAATCATCTGTAAAGTGGAGTCTCCAACTGTCTGGAACATCTGGAAGAACCTCATTCTTGATGTCACTGACCTTCATTTTCCCTCCTGAATGGAAAACTGCTGCTCCTCTTCATCTCCTTTATCAGGGCCTGCTCAGGACTTTCATGAAGTGCGTTTTCAAGGTTACTGAAAACGGCTGATTTCATGATTCTGTGATGAAAACAAAAAAACAACTATGACCACAACAAAAACACTACTACTGCAGAAACTGTGAGCACTGTGATCTTCTTATTGGAAAACCTGATGAGTTACCTGAACTCCAATTGTTTGATCAAGCCAATTGTAATTTAAGTTCAACAGCATTTCTTTTGTAACATTATTTAAGTCTAAATTACATCATGGACTGAACACAAACTAGGAACTGGTAAGTGTTTATGAAGGTAACTAAAGGAAGTGAGTTTTAATTACTCTGCTTATGTTGATATTATGTTTAATAATTTTCAACTGGATTGCAGAGGAGAACAATGAGAATCATAATCCAGCACAGTTTACTGATCTCTCTGCTCTACCAGCCCTAAACCCTAAACTAAACAAGGATTAACAAAATCCACCTTTGATTATTTTCATCACTAAAACCAAGCAGCTGCAGCACAAAACAGGCAACAGCTCACCACATAGGAGAAGGTAGTCTGGAGGAATGAATTTACAATCATGGTGAGGGAATGGGGGGCAGGCCCAGTATGCAAATAGATGGTGCCAGAAGCCAATGGGAAAGGTGTGAGTTTTACTCATCGAGATTGTACAAAAACATAAGTCACTCTCTAAAGGTCTCTAAAAGGGTGAAGAGTCTATGATGTTTACTGAACGGTAGGTTCAGGGTTTGTCAAATATGAAGGTGCTTCTTCTGACAGCCGGGTCGTGTTTTTCTGCTGCTGAAAGAATCCGGTTCTGGTTCTGATTTGAACTGGTTTAAATGTGGATCTTACCTTTTGTAGGAGGTCGTCCGATCCGGGTAAACAGAGAGAGTCTATACGAGCGTCCTGCTCCTCCAACTTCTGACCATCAACTAGAGCAGCATGGACACATGCGCCTTTGTGACGTCATAGACACTCTGGTAACTACGGAAACCGTAAACCGCAGCTTTCCATTGAATTAGCTGAGAATAATGAAGACACTGAAGACCTCCTGAATCATCTGTGTAGGACTTAAACAGAATTGAAGAGGACACAATCCACACTTACCAAATACCCAGACCACAGGACATGTCTCGTTAAACTGTGTTCTTACACTGTACAATTTTTACAGGTTTTCCCAAAACAACTTCCCTGTGTTTACAAATGACAGGAAAACTAAATTAGACTAAAAATGAAAATATTGAAAAGTGTAACTTATCACAAAAACTATGAATTGAATATATTAACATTTGTTTTTGACAGCTTTTAGATGACAATCTTAACAAAACTAATTTAAAAAATAATCTATATTGACAAAAAAACAGAATATTCTTTCATTTTACAACATATCTTTAATTATGCTTAAATATACTTTTAATAATGCATATGAAAATATTTATCACTGTCAAACTCATAGAAAAACTGTTCATAATGTATGTAAAAATGCAAAGCACTGTCAAAAACATAAAAATACTTTTAATAATGCAATGGACGCTGATTGTTTTTGTTGGGGGGTTTAAAAAGTGTTCTCACATTTGTGACTATTTAGTTCAGAATGAAAGATGTACTGAAGTACTAATGTACCAAACGTACTAAAGTACTAACCTAGGCTTATTTTCTCGTTCAGTCAGTGTACACAATGTCTTTGAAAAAGCCGCTAGTGGGAAGGACGTTATTAGCTTATCTCACCTGTGTTTACAATACAGACCAACGTGGCCATAAAACATTAGCCAATTTTGTTTTATATTGAAGTTTACTCATTTTATCAGATTTACCAAGAGGTTGGTTTGTTTTAGTCTAATCTCTTACTGTAGCATTCCCCATTTCAATTATGGTTTGAGACTTGACTGATGGTTCATGAAGTATTTATTGTTTGAAACCTTTGCACAAGATCAGCTGAGCAATGATTACAGTAAACCACCGTAAGAGCTGAAAGGAAATAAAGAATACAATGAGAAGCTTGTCCATGTCTGCTTTGTTATTTAAACTTTCTCATATGATTAGCTTTAACCATATAACGTATGTAGGCCGATATAAACACGAACCAAAGCTCTAAAGGTACAGTACACCTACCTAAGTGTGTTGAAACTCATCCACAGTCCAACTGCATGTAAATGACCCAGTGCACAATACCTTTACCAGCTTTAACAAAAAGGCTGACAAGTTTCAAATTACACACAACTATTACTGCATACTACATATATCGACTATATATGAGTTATTTTAGTGATATACTTTCACTATACACACCTTGTGCCTCTTCAAAAGGGGGCTTAAAAAACAGTCCTTGAGCACTACATGTGCACTTGTACTGGAGATTTTGCTTCTTCTACTACCGTGAATCTACTTTCCACCAATAACTGTCAAAAGTCTTCAAAATAAAAGTCCATTATTTTAGGTTCCTGAAGTCTATGCAAGTCACACAAAGCTTATTAACAAAAAATAAAGAAATAAATAATAAAAATCTCTTGGGGTCATTTACAACGACTCTGTGACTGATTGGCATGACTGCTGTTTTGTTGCTTGATTTGTACTGATGTTTGTACACACATCCTGGATTTTGTTCCGACCTCTTTTTTGCAGATTCCGTACATATACCAACTGACCTGGTATCAACACGCTTACATCAGAGGGGTCACAACTTTGCGGCTTCCTTTTGCACCATACTTCTGCCAGCCGTGATCTTGTCAAAGTAAATGCGTGTTGCAAGACCTCATGATGGTACATCACCTAGTTCATCACTGATGTCAGCATGGGTTCTTTCATCAGCCATAGAAGTCTGGAAGGCTCCTGGAGTCCTACCAAACATCCAAAAATATGATGAAAATCCTGTACTCTGACTCTCTGTGGTGTTATACACAAAGAAGTTTGTGGAGTGTTCTATTGAACATCTCACATTGGCTATTTCCCAGGTAGTGCGGCTCTTTTTAATACCACACCCCGGCAAAGCAACCACACGATAACACACCATATTTATGAAACCATTCTCTGGTCAGAATACATCAGTCCTTATCATCACGTTTTCTCCTCCATCCTGTGAGGGTTCTAGTACAGTGAAATCAGTAGCAAGCACCTGCAAAGGTTCAGAGGCTTGGAGACTTCCCATCTGGAACTTTGCTTAACATGTTTTTACTTAACATGTACATCTTTGGCTATACAACACCTTTCACATATTTTACACCAATGTTCAATATCTCTGTGCATATTGGGCCAGTAGCAATGACGCCTCACCAAGGTACAGGTGCGTTCAACAACCTGGTGCCAATAATTATTATGGAGCTGCTTCAATATGGTGTCCTTCAACTGATCTGGAAGTAAAACTAGCTTTAATGGCCACATGTGTACATCCTCAGTTTTCCTATATAAAATAATCTCCATTTCCACCACACAGTTTCATTGTCTCACAAGTTCTTGTACCTCAGATGCTGTAAGTCTTTCTCCTCTTCTGCAGAATCCCAGGAATGATCCTATTACTGGGTCTGTCTTCTGCAGTACCTGCAGCTGAGACATAGAAAACTCAGGTAGTGTCTGCAAAGACAAGACCAAGGATAGCTCAGCATCAGGAAGTTGCTCTTTCTGTGCCATCCTTGCCTCCACTAGTATGGCTCTACGTATTGTGGTCAACTCCAGTATTTCTTCCGCTGATTCACGGCATACTACATGCTGCTTGGAAACAGGGCATCTGCGTTGCCATTCTGCGCTCCTGGGCGATAGACAATATCAAAGTCAAACATTCCCAACTGTGATTTCTGTGGTCCTGAAAGAACCTTGTTTCCTTTCACTGTGCACTCTGTATACAGTTAAAATGACAATAAAGCCTCTTGACTTGACTTGGCTTACCATTGAGCCTGTATCTAATAAACATTGTATATCTCCACCCAAATTCACACTCACCACTGGACTTTATCCCACCAGCTAATCATAACTGAAAGGCTTCTTTACATTTGAGCCTATTTGTCCCCGTCCTGCCACTGCACAGCAGGGGGAATTAGTTTCCCACTGACTCTGCTACTTGTGAGGGCACAATGTGTGGGTCCTCCCCCTCCATTACTTGTCTACTTGCCAAGTGCAAAATAAGTTCAGCAATCAAATTTATTCTGTGGATACATTTGGGACACCCAAAAAAGAACAAAAACGTGACTCAGCCCCCCAGCGAAGGCTACTAAATCTCAACCAGCATGGGTTCTATGCATAAACCTCCCCACTCACTCAATCTACCCATACACGTCCCGACTTTCACTTGGTCACACTGATTTATAATGGTCTGGTGCTGGCTGTCCAGTACAGCAGTGTTTGATGTGCTGTATAATCTGGTTTGCGCATGTTTGGTGCTGTATGTTTGTGAATCACACAAACAATTGTCTTTCAGAAAAGGTTCAGATCTGCTGTGAACATACTTTAAATCTTTTTGCTTTTAGAGTTCTGAAACTGAAGGCAGTTGAGAGGCCTCACTTCTTTCACTGCTGACCATGATATATTTTTTGTGGAGAACTCTGCTGCCCAAGATCTTTGTTTGCAGCCCCTAAAGTCTATTATGGTCATATGTCCCTGGTTGCTATATGGAATTACCAAGAGCCATTATATGTTCAGCAATGTTGTCGAATATTTTAGTGTTTTCGCTAACAAGTTTTCCCCTCAAAAACAGTGTTTAAAAACGCAGCAAATGCTGATTTATAATGGTCTTTGGTTCTGTAGGTTTGGGAGGAAGCATTGCACCTGTATCATTAAAGTTAAATTAAACAGTTAATAAAATTTTGAGTTTCACCAAAATGACCCTATTTTTGGAAAAAGGGTTCAGGACCAATTTAAATAGTCATTTATGTCTTTATATAAAAAAGAGGGTTGCAGTTTTTTTTTTGGGAGCTTTTCTTCGCTTGCTGTTACGTCGCTGCGGACTGTGTCTCTGTTGCTGCTGTGCCTCCATCAGATGGGTGAGAGCTCTGGGATGGACGGTGGGTAGCTGCTGAGGTTCCTCATTAATACATAATTTAATTGAATTTCGTTATTGGTTCTTTACGACGTTGTTCTGACGCATTGTATGAGCAGGTGGTTGATTTCTCTGAGTGTAGTTGTGCTTGTGAATGCTGCTTTTATCAAACTGCTGCTCGGACGTGTGCGTCGGCTGGCTGAGCCATGGTGGCAAGGTGGCTGGCCTGAACTTGTTCTCGGCAGCAAAGTCGAATTGTAGAAATGGATAGACCTCTCATTTCTGCTCATTTCGTTTATTTTAGATGTTCAGCTTGTGTGCTCTGCGGCCCTCTAAGACAAGAGAGAATTAACACACTACAAAATCTGTTCCCTCCAAAAATGTGCAGTGCATTTTGCTGCTGCTAGCCACGCAGCGGCAAGTGGGGTTTTTTTTGTATTTGTTCTGCAGTTTGTTCATTGTGCAGAAAAAATGTTCACTTTTCTCTGTAGTTTTGGAATTTTTATGTGAACAAACTATACAATCTCGTGCCTGTTATGGTACTATGAAAATTGCTGTGTTAAAAGAAATACTGTAAGCTTAGATGAGTGAGAGCCCTGAGATGGACGCATGTGTGGTCTGCAGCCGTCTAAGACAAGAGAAGATTAACACACTATAAAATCTTTCAGATTTTCAGAATAAACAGAGTGGAAAGCGAGCCGTGTGTCTGACTGCTTGATGGCCAAACGGTGGTCGTTACACACCTCGCATGCGCAGTAGAGGACGGACGTCGCAGTATGAAATGAAATAGAGTTTGTTTAAAACTTACTTTTGTTCCTGTTACCTAAAAATCCTTTAGGTTGAGGGAGTTGAATGTGTTGTTCTTGAATTAGTCTTTACAAATAGGTGAAAACAAATACAGATTTGTGCCTCTTCGCAATCATCATCGAGGATAGGCAATTCTCAGCATATTTAAAGACTTGTGTGAAGGATATTCCTCTGCTTTCTAATGCTTAACGACACGTGTAAAGGTGAAATTACAGTTCTGAGATTTCTAAATGCAACATATGCTGATCTGTAATGGTTTGGTGCTGGCTTTCCACTATACACGTGTTTTAAATGCCACATACACTGGATTGTGCATCTTTGGTGCTGTAGGTTTGTGAATAAGCATTGAATCTTGCATGCACAGTAGAGGGCGGACGTTGCAGCCATTTTACCTGCAGTAAAAAAGAATACACTTTAAAACTAATTACATAGGATAAAGTTAACTTAAACTAGTTTTAGAACTATTACTGTTACTCTCAAGTGTATTTCTATGAAACGATTTTAAATTCAACAAAGCACCCTGTACAACAGTGACATTTTTTTTTTTGGTTTTCAGCAAAAAATTTCAGAATTGCAAATAAAACTACTATCAAACATCTGAGTTTCACATCCATACTAGATGAGCAATTCAATATTCCCTGTAGTTAATGTTTCCCAAGAGATCTGTAGTATTAGGAGAGCACCGTTATTCTGTAGAATGCTATTGCATGTCCTACACTGCCGTCTCATGAGTACCTAACGCTGAAAGGGTGAAGCTTGAGGGGTTTTTCTTCTCGTTTGGTCAGAAGTGGCAAAACTGCTGTTTAAAGGACTTTGTAAAGTTAAATGTGAACTGCACATGTCTTGCCTTCAAGTTGGCTGTTGTCACCATGAAACAGGGTATGGCCTGTTGAGAATGAAGTAATGTAAGTTCACACATTTCTGCCAAAAGTCATAATAAAAAGGTATGTGTGTGTAAAACATAATTACCAACAAAACACACACTGTCTAATTAGGTAAGATAGCTGACAGTTGCAGATTAAGATCATCGCCAACCAGCTCCATATATTCCCTGCTACAAAAACGAGCACAGAGCTCGGCAGCAGCAATTCCAGAACATTTCTGCACGCCATTACCCTGGTATAGAAATGTATAGCGCTGGTGGTCACCAAACACGATCATTTGGTTAAGGGGAATTTATTCAGTTGAATTATACTGGCTGACTGACTGAATTGAGTTGATCCAGTGAAATATGGAGACCTTTAGAGAGTGTCTTATGTTTTTGTACAACCTTGATGAGTAAAACTCACACCTTTCCCATTGGCTTCTGGCACCATCTATTTGCACAGTGGGCCTGCCCCCCATTCCCTCACCCTCATTGTAAATTCATTCCTCCACACTACCTTCTCCTATGTGGTGAGCTGTTGTTTTGTGCTGCAGCTGCTTGATTTTAGTGTTGAAAACAATCAAAGGTGGATTTTGTTCATCCTTGTTCCTGCTGATTCACTGTATGTTCAGTAACTGATTGATCAGATTGAAGGTTTAATATAAAGAAGGAAGCATTTGATGTATAACTGATCTGCAGATCTGGAAATGGATCGTGAGACAATCAGGATGACCAGCCCTTTTACTTGCAGTGGTACTTTCCCAGGAGTTCTCATACAGTCTCTTTTTATATCCAAATTAGGACCACCATACGGATGCGGTGTCGACTGTTTTCAGTCTGTTTTGTTCTCCGTGGGGCTCCCCTTCAGCAGCTCTGAATCACTGAGGGCACATAAACTATGTAAGTCTTTCTCTGATTTATCAAATATCAAACCAAAGCTTCTATGGAAGCTCCTTTCTGTTCTCACTAATCACTTTATGCATCAGATGATAGAAGAGCTTCTAGAAGTGTTCAGTCTGTTTCATCAGTCTGTTAATGTTCTGATTCATATTAGCTTTATTATGTCTGTCTATTCTGACTGATCCTAATAGGAAAGGAGATGGACGCCATTGGACTCAACAGATTTATGAACACCAGTGAGGTACAGAACAAATCAACGCAGACATAAATTAGCCTGAAAATAAACCACAAATTAAATGATTTTATACTACATGTTATTCATTAAGGGCATTTGTAGCACACACTAGTGCATCTCAAAACTACAGGATTCTAAAATAGTGAACCAGGATTCTTGGTTTCTGATGTTATATAGTAAACATTTTAAATAAAATATGAAGCAGTTGAGAGAGAGAGAGACTAGGAAGAAGCAGGGGGAGAGGGGATGCTCTAATATTGTGTGCCTTTAGAGTGGCTGATCCTGACCTCGACTCTGCCCCACCAGCTCCTCCTCCGCAGCAACAGGGAAGCCAGCAACCCCGTGACAGCTCCTCAGTGGCAGCAGAAGCAGCTGGATCTCCACAGGCTCAGCAGAGCCCTTCATCACCACCACCACCAGAGGGATCACAATCTCGGATCTACCCAGATCTAGCACAGATGGCGGACTCCGGGGAGAGAGAAGTGACACCGACACCCTCCACTCCGGTCTCCCACCACACTCAAAGCCATGACCCACACCCCCTCTGGTAAGCCGTGCCTACCACATGGTGGGGCTGATAAAGATTGCTCATGGGCGTAGCCATATGAGCAAAGGGGGGATAGTAGAAGCAATGCAGCAGCACTGGTATGCTAGAAGACTCACACAAAATTTTTGCTCAGCCTGTCTGGTGTGTGCACAGCACACATGCAGAGGAGCCACAGCTGGCCCAGCACAGCAAGCTGGACATCCACCAGCAACTGAACCATTTCAACACTGGCAAATTGATTTTGTCGAACTGACACTAGCTGAAGGGAAAAGATACCTTCTGTTTATGCATGTTCTCGAAATGGGTTGAGGCATTTGCCACAAGCAAGCAAGGCGCGCAAGCTGTAACCAAAAGCTTACTAACTGAGATTATTCCTAGGTGGGGCCTTCCCAAGTGTGTTTCGAGTGATGATGGCACCCCCTTCACCCAAAAAGCAGCTAACTACTGCCCTGGGCATCGATATGAAAAAGCATTGCAGCTACCACCCGGCCAGTGCAGGGGCAGTAGAAAAGGCAAATGGCACCATTAAAGCGGGTCTTGCAATCCACTGGCCTTGACTGGCCAAAGGTGCTGCCCTTAGTACTTTAGCAAATGAGAACAAAATCCCAAGCAAGAATGGGATGCAGTGCATTTGAGATAGTGTTCGGAAGACGCAGCGCTAAGTGGGGTTTGTATTTGGTCTGCAGTTTGTTCATTGTGCAATAAGAAAAAAACGCTTTTCTCTGTAGTTTTGGACATTTTTATGATGTGAACAAACTATATGATCTTGTGCATGTTATGGTACTATGAAAATTGCTCTGTTAAAAGAAATACTGAAAGCTCAGACGAGTGAGAGCTCTAAGATGGACGCTTGTGTGGTCTGCAGCCGTCTAAGACAAGAGAAGATGAACACACTATAAAATCTTTCAGGTTTTCAGAATAAACAGAGTGGAAAGCGAGCCTTGTGTCTGACTGCTTGATGGCCAAACGGCGGTCGTTGCACACCTCGCATGCGCAGTAGAGGACGGACGTCGCGGTGTGAAATGAAATAGTTTGTTTCAAACTTACTTTTGTTCCCGTTAATTAAAAATCTTCTAGGTCGAGGGAGTTGAATGTGTTGGTCTTGAATTAGTCTTTACAACTAGGTGAAAAGAAATACAGATTTTTGCCTCTTCGCCATCATCGTCGAGGCTAGGCGATTCTCAGCATATTTAAAGCCTTGTGTGAAGGATATTCCTCTGCTTTCTAAAGCTTAACGACACGTGTAAAGGTGAAATTACAGGTACAAGTGAAATTCTGCTGATCTCTAATGTTTTGCTGCTGGCTTTCCACTATACACGTGTTTTAAGCTCCGCATACACTGGATTGTGCATCTTTGGTGCTGTAGGTTAGTGAAGAAGCATTGCATCTCGCATGCGCAGTAGAGGGCAGACGTTGCAGCCATTTTACAACCAAGCACCCTGTACCTGTACAACAGTGACATTTTTTTAGTTTGTTTTCAGCAGACCAGAATTACAAATTAAACTACTATCAAACGTCTGAGTTTCACATCCATATTAGATGAGCAGTTCAATATTCCCCGTACTTAATGTTTCCCGAGAGATCTGTACTATTAGGAGAGCACCGTTATTCTGTAGAAGTCCTACACTGCCGTCTCATGAGTACCTAACGTTGAAAGGGTGAAGCTTGAGGGGTTTTTCTTCTCGTTTGGTCAGAAGTGGCAAAACTGCTGTTTAAAGGACTTTGTAAAGTTAAGTGTGAACTGCACATGTCTTGCCTTCAAGTTGGCTGTTGTCACCATGAAACAGGGTATGGCCTGTTGAGAATGAAGTAATGTAAGTTCACACATTTCTGCCAAAAGTCATAATAAAAAGGTATGTGTGTGTAAAACATAATTATCAACAAGACACACAATGTCTAATTGGGTAAGATAGCTGACAGTTGCAGATTAAGATCATGGCCAACCAGCTCCATATATTCCCTGCTACAAAAACGAGCACAGAGCTCGGCAGCAGCAATTCCAGCACATTTCTGCACGCCATTACCCTGGTATAGAAATGTATAGCGCTGGTGGTCACCAAACACGATCATTTGGTTAAGGGGAATTTATTCAGTTGAATTATACTGGCTGACTGACTGAATTGAGTTGATCCAGTGAAATATGGAGACCTTTAGAGAGTGTCTTATGTTTTTGTACAACCTTGATGAGTAAAACTCACACCTTTCCCATTGGCTTCTGGCACCATCTATTTGCACAGTGGGCCTGCCCCCCATTCCCTCACCCTCATTGTAAATTCATTCCTCCAGACTACCTTCTCCTATGTGGTTAGCTGTTGTTTTGTGCTGTTCATCCTTGTTCCTGCTGAAGTAAAGCTTTATAAACCTATTAGTTGTTCAGTAGTTTAGGGTTGGTAGAGCAGAGAGATCAGTAAACTGTGCTGGATTACGATTCTCATTGTTCTCCCCTGCAATCCAGTTGAAAATATTAAAAAATAATATGAACATTAGCAGAGTAATTAAAACTCATTGAACTGAAATGGTTTAGGCAATTGGCTTCATCAAACAATTTGAGTTCAGGTAACTAATCAGGTTTTCCAATAAGAAGATCACAGTGCTCAGTTTCTGCAGTAGTAGTGTTTTTGAAGTGGTCATGGTTGTTTTTTGTTTTCATTACAGAATCATGAAATCATCGTTTTCAGCTACCTTGAAAAAGCCCTTCATGAAAGACCTGAGCAGGCCCTAATAAAGAAGATGAAGCAGAGGAGCAGTTTAACATTCAGGAGGGAAAATGAAGGTCAGTGACCCCAAGAATGAGGTTCTTCCAGATGTTCCAGACAGTTGGAGACTCCACTTTACAGATGATTTAAATGCAGTCGTTTAAATGAATGTCTGAACTCTGCTGATGTGTGTGTTTGCAGTATTTCTGCTGTTTATGGTTTATTTCTGCACTGGTGCGGGGGTGAGTAAAGACTCCAAAGTACCTATAATTCACTGTACGTTCAGTAACTGATTGATCAGATTGAAGGTTTAATATAAAGAAGGAAGCATTTGATGTATAACTGATCTGCAGATCTGGAAATGGATCGTGAGACAATCAGGATGACCAGCCCTTTTTCTTGCAGTGGTACTTTCCCAGGAGTTCTCATACAGTGTCTTTTTATATCCAAATTAGGACCACCATACGGATGCAGTGTAGACTGTTTTCAGTCTGTTTTGTTCTCCGTGGGGCCTTCCGTCAGGAGTACGGGTTTTATGTTCGGAACGTTTTACCTAAGCGTGCTCCCCTTCAGCAGCTCTCCATCACTGAGGGCACATACACTATGTAAGTCTTTCTCTGATTTATCAGATATCAAATATCAAACCAAAGCTTCTATAAAAGCTCCTTTCTCTGTTCTCACTAATCACTTCATGCATCAGATGATAGAAGAGCTTCTTGAAGTGTTCAGTCTGTTTCATCAGTCTGTTAATGTGCTGATTCATATTAGCTTTAATATGTCTGTCTATTCTGACTGATCCTAATAGGAAAGGAGATGGACGCCATTTGACTCAGCAGTGAGGTACAGAAGGGGAATTGTAGCACACACTAGTGCATCTCAAAAATACAAGATTCTAAAATAGTGAACCAGGGTTCTTGGTATCTGATGTTACATTTTTAATAAAATATAATTAAGTTTGTAGTTGATTTTTTCCAATGAAAGCAAACCAGTAACAACTGTAGATATGATTATTTCTGTGTGTATCTTACACTACTTCTCTTTTTTTCACAGTTACTGAATTTCCAGGCTAGAAGACTAGCTAAGACACCCGGCCTGGATGAGAGAAACATCGCATGGCGTAGGCCTCATCTACGCATTGGCATACACCCCAAAATATTGCCAGTGTGAAATGCAGAGCTGAAATCAACCCTAGATACACTGAACACTGGCCCTGAGTCAGATGCCTAGAGACTCTAGTAAGTGTTCACACAGTGTGTGCTGATTGCTAGAGATGGCATACAGGTGAGTATGAGACCAGTAGGTGAGTTTGAGACCAGTAGGTGATCAGAAGGTCAGGCTGGCAGAGTGCTGTTAGATGTTATTGGCTTGCTATCTAGTGTCGACTAGAGGAGGATGGGTTCTCCTTTTGAGTCTTGGTTCCTCTCAAGGTTTCTTCCTAATGCATTTAGGGAGTTTTTCTCTGCCACTGTCGCCCTTGGCTTGCTCACTATGTGTCTGTAAAGCTGATTTTTATACCATCTTTAATCAATAGCATTTTACATGCCTTCTTTAACTCCGAGGCAGGTATTATATTCGGAACATTTTACTGAAGCGTGCTCCCTTTCAGCAGCTCTGCATCAGACTGAGGGCACATAAACTATGTAAGTCTTTCTCGGATTTCTCCACTGTGATATCAAACAAAAGCCTTTATGGTCAATGGAGCCAGTTCACCCCTTCCTGGTTTGGACAGGCCAGGTGGGCACTGTTCTTGAACTACAGATCACAGTGCTCATACTTTCTGCAGTAGTACTATTTTTGAAGTGGTCACAGTTGTTTTGTTGTTTTCATCACAGAATCATGAAATCAGCTGTTTTTAGCAACCATGCAAACGCCACTCCTAAAAGTCCTGAGCAGGCCCTTATAAAGAAGATGAAGCAGATCAGTCGGTTTCCATTCAGAAGGGAAAATGAAGGTCAGTGACAACAAGAATGAGGATCTTCCAGATGTTCCAGGAAGTTGGAGACTCCACTTTACAGATGATTTGAATGTAGTCGTTTAAATGAATGTCTGAACTCTGCTGATGTGTGTGTTTGCAGTATTTGTGCTGGAATACTTTCATGAAAACCTCTGATATGTTTTTCTGCTGTTTATGGTTTACTTCAGCACTGGTGCGGGGGTGAGTAAATACTCCGAAGTACCTATAATTCACTGTATGTTCAGTAACTGAATAGATCAGATTGACTAAAGAAAGGTTAAATATAAAGAAGGAAGCATTTGACGTATAACTGATCTGCAGATCTGGACCTGGATCATCAGATGATCAGGATGACCAGCCCTTTTACTTGCAGCAGTACTTTTCCAGGAGTTCTCATACAGTCTCTTTTTTTTATATCCAAATTAGGACCACCATGCGGTTGCAGTGTTGGCTGTTTTCAGTCTTTTCTTCTCCGTCTGGGTGATGTGGTCTGGGGCCTTCCCTCGGCGCCTTGTGGTAGACAGCCAAAAGCAGGAGTACAGGTATTATGTTCGGAACATTTTACTGAAGCGAGCTCCCCTTCAGCAGCTCTGCATCAGAC